>NC_073346.2:300000-600000 GCF_027580225.2 Misgurnus anguillicaudatus | reverse complement strand
TTACTAGTCTTCTTCACTAGATGTCACCCTCTTTTTTGCCTTGGGTGATGTTACCAAGGAGCGAGAGGCGAGCCTGTCATACTTTCATTTAGTCCTTAAAATGGCGGTTTTGGGTGCTTCATGGACGTTGATGCCACCTTCACACAAAAAGTAAGAGGTATGGAGGCATTTTGATTTTGCTAGCAAGACGACGACGATAGTGTTGTGGCTTTTCATTTCTTTTTATTAATTACCCACTCCTTTTTATTAATATAGTATTTGTATTAAATCTATATTCATTGAGTTGAATTGAGAATTGAGTATAAAAACCGAGATCCGCAATCGAAAATTGAATCGAGAATCGAATCGAATTGATTTGATAGCTTGTGAATCGAAATTGAATCGATCTGGAACATCTGAATCGATATCCAGACCTAAATAATAGTACGTTGAAATGACTTGTAAAACTGAGTTGATTCAACAAAAAAATGTAAGGAAGCAAAGAATTTTTTACAGTGTACTATATAGTATGAATATGGATAGAATGAATACGTACGTACATGTTGATACATACGTTGTCATAACAGCACGTTATTTGTTAACTGGAATGGCGTTAAAATAGCACATTTTAACCACAAGAGATACATATGTTTAATATATGTATTTGCATTTAAGGAGAGCTGTGTTACAGCTTTTGGACATTTTTGAATAAAACAACACACATCCTCCTTCTACTTCGATGGATAACTCTTCTCTCGGGGGCTCACGGGATAGTAAAGGGTCCATTGAATGAGTACTTTTCGCCTAATGTTTTTTACTATAATACTATAAATTAGGACATACTACTCGCCTTGCCTACAGCTTTTCACCTACTATATAGTATGGAACTT
Organism: Misgurnus anguillicaudatus; assembly: GCF_027580225.2. Classification (NCBI taxonomy): domain Eukaryota; kingdom Metazoa; phylum Chordata; class Actinopteri; order Cypriniformes; family Cobitidae; genus Misgurnus; species Misgurnus anguillicaudatus. Next base: position 599,131 of record NC_073346.2, on the reverse strand, counting down.
GTCAGTTTCAGACGCAGCGATAACTAGAAGGTAACTGAAAAATCTTTACTTTGTTTACTGTCTCTTTGAATAAACGTGTTAGCGAATAGTGAATTAAAAATGTCATGAAAAACTAAATGACAGGTCAAGTGAATATAACAGCTTTAACAATCACTGTGTGTTGTTTGACTGATGTTTTTTGCTTTTCTTTGAACACAGGTATGAGACACTGGCTGTAGCCACAGACGCCGACACTAGACAGGATTGTAATCAGAGTAGCAAAACTACAGGAAAGAGACTGACGGTCAGTCTTCTTTTTGACTAAGACACTGGCCCTGTTTTATATGTTACACTATAAAATTGTGGTCTTGTACATCCTTACACCCATGAAATTCACAGGGGTGTTTTTATTCAATATCAGCATGACTTTTATTAACCCTTATGTTATGTTGGGGACGTTTTCATCAACTATGGGGTGCTTTTGAGTCTTAATTTGGCCACAAGTTTCTCTGTTTCAGCAAATGGAATGTTTTTGGTGACAGATCTTATATTGACACACATTTTGGAAAAATGCTCAACAATACACCGTGGGAAAATTCACTTTCGTTATGTTCGGGATTAAAGATATTATTGCATCTTATTAAAAGAATGTTATTGGAAAGAGAATGACTGTGTGTGTTGGTGTGTCCTTAGGCTGACTGGACACTGGTGTTAGGAGAAGAGGCTCTAGATATCTGTGTTCCAAGTACATCAGGAGTACTGTCTTCTGTCTTTGTTCTTGGAGAACGAAATCTGTTTTGTCTCAAGGATAACGGTCAGATACGCTTTATGAAGAAACTTGAGTTCAACCCCAGCTGTTTCCTTCCCTACAGAACAGGTGATCTAAATTATCATTTATCTAGGACATTTCTGGAATACTTTAAAGAGTTAAATAATATAGTGTATGGAATTGGGTCTGTGTTCAGCATTGGCTAAATTAATGAAGGTTTGATTGTTTTTGGTGTCCTGGAATATTTTATATTTCTTATAGTGTTTTACAACGACAGTGCTCACTGATCAACGGTCAAAATACTGTCTAAAATTAAAATGTACTTAGTTTGCACAAATAAGAATTGTCCACAGATAGCAAAGCATGTATCAATACAATGAAAATGAGACAATTTTAACACATTTATGATTAAGTAAATATATTAGGACTGAACGATTTGGGGAAATAATCTAATTGCGATTATTTTTTTAGCTCTTCATCTTCTGTATTAATCTTCAACAAAGACAAGCACTTAATCATTAGCATAGTATTACCAACACAATTAGGTAGACTAAACATAAAGCAAGGCTAATATGTTATTTGATGACATTAAATGATGCATGAATTGATATGAATGGCATTTTTCCCAACACACAAATAAATAAATAAATAAACATGTTGATCAAACAATGATCAACAGTCAGTAACATAACACAGAAAGTGTAGAAAAATAAAGCATTTAATAATGAGCAATGCATACAATTTAAGGTTGTGTGATATAAGACTATCACCATTATACATTATATACATACTATTTAATTATACACACATTCTCTCACTCATTTAAATAACAGTCGCATACACTCACTCTTTCTCTTTATCTCTCGCACGCCTGTGCATACTCTCTCTCTTAAAACAGTCACACCCTTTTTTCTCTCCCTCACACAAATACACACACACACACACACCCACACGAGAGATGCAGACGTACACTAGCCTTGTCCATTTATTGTTGATGTGTTGTCCGCTGTAATTGCAAGGTTTGTTAGTAAAGAAACATGCCACTATCATCATACATGGCTTTGTGGTGTTTTTGTAAGTGAGTTGCCTCGTGAGGTAGCAACGCTAGCAAGGCAGGTTTAGCACAATACTTTTTAAAGCCAAAATAGTCCCACACAATTGACGTTACTGTTCCTCTTTGTTTTGGCACTAAAGTTTCTGCAGTGTCCGCTTCTGTCGACCCTGATAGGCCATTATACAACAGGTTAACCTGTTAGCAGTGATGGGAGTAAGCACTGTAATTCCACTACTTTTATCAGTAACGAGTATGTAACAAAGTATTTTTTTAAGTCAAGTAACAATTACTGAAATTTTTGTTGGAGTTTGTAACTTGCGTTACTCTATTTTGTAAAAAATAACACAAGACATTTGTGATTTAACGTCGCATGACGGTGGTGGGCGGCGCAATTAATCATTAAACTTCATCATGGCTGACAGTGAATATATAATGAACATGAAAAATCTAAACGGGACAACATACCTTTTTTAAAAATTGTGCGCAAGTCATGATCCATCCGGTCTCTTGTTTGTAAATGATCTTTGCCAAGCAATCCCAGTATGACATTAACTTGCATTTGTAGTCCACAAAAGCAATAAATCTTTTTACATCGGGCTTCATGATAGAGAACGATCCGCGATTGTTGTTTCCAGAAAAATATTCACACTGCGCTGTACAACTGTTAAAACGTGTTAAAACTACATAATATGAGAGTGCGCATTTAGTTTCAGTTTCACGCGCTCCATATCCGACAAAACAATCCACTCGCTCTGTGTCCGTCGGACAAAACAATCCACGTACTCTGTTTTCTGATTAAATATCTTCCTTTAATCCTGTGTATCATTTAAATCCAACAGAAAACATATACAAACAATATATGACCAAAGAGCGCACTACCGCCGCAAGCTTCACAAGCTGTGTCCCAATTCCATGGCCAATGATATACATAAATAAACTAAGCTTACATATTAAGATAATTTCTAACAAAAATATTCAACGGCTGAATCTAAAGCAAAATAGGCTCCTACAGTATGTGATATATTAGAGTCTTACGTATAAAATAACCCATCCATATCATTTTATTGTTTGACTGTTCAGTACTGTTCATATTTACATTTAAAAAGCAGACATAAAAGTAACTTAAAAGTTACTTTCCCTAGTAACTAATTACTTTTGATATACAGTAACTGGCTGAGTAACTCAATTACTTTTAAAATAAGTAACTAGTAACTGTAACTAATTACTAATTTTCAGTTACTTGCCCAACACTGCCTGTTAGCCAGCACTTCTATTTTTGAGCATTTTCTGAAAAACGACAAACCCAAACTAAAACGTCTGCAACTCTTAAAGCAACACTAAAGACTTATTGCTCTTTGCTCCCCCTACAGGTTAGAAGCGTAATTGTTCATTACCACTGTTGTAAATACTGCAGCATAGCTGGCTCTGATTGGATTGTAGGTCTGCCGTAAAGCAAGTTTTTAGTTTTCACTCGAACTACAGCACCACTACCCGACGGTTGGAAACTTCTTTAGTGCGGTTTTGGCCGATAGAGGGCTGCAAAGCGAACGTGAAAGTGCCATTCACCCTGTTTTGAGTGGATGAACCACTGAAACTTTTTTGGAAACGTTATTTTAAGGTAAAAAAAGATCTTTGGTGTTGCTTTAAACCCTATGGTCTCTATTCATAATTCTGGTCTTGTTTGAAACAAGACACTTGACATATTGTTGCCCAATAGTCATAACAACTCTGAGTAGGAACAGGAACAGAGTAAAACAAGGTAAAATATACATTAAATGACTTTTCTTTGAATAACATCTCGGACATCTCGATGTAGGAATCTAGTTCAAGATGGATGAACTCTGGCTCTTGGCAGAGGGATGATGTTGAGCTGATGATGGTATTGATGACAGCACCTAAAGTAGGGAATTGAGCTAGAGGCATCTAAAAACATGACCAATACAACACTGGACTACATAAAACACATAGGTCAGTACTAAAAAGTACTACCTAGTTCAAACAGTGCCAAACAGTTCCTGAAGATACAAATGAACATCAGCATTTCCAAAGTCTTTGTATAAAGCAATGCTAAGAAACTTACATAAACATCATGTGGCTCATGTAACCATTCAGAACATGTCAGATAAACATCTGCAGTTATATAGACCATTCTGCAAAATGTAAACAACACTGGTCAAGATGGCACTTCTTCATGAACATAGAACTGAATCAAAAAATTAAATAAACATCTTTAAGATACATTTGAGATAATGAAAACAGTTAAAGGTGACATAGAATGATTGAACGGGGTATTTATCCTTGTTCTGTGATGTGACATGTAGACAAAAATGTTTTTGTTTGGGTCTGTAATGCCTTAGAAGCTTCCTAAAAAACTCTCTCAAATAGCTCTATTAGGGTGGGGGAATTTAAACAAGTGGTTTTGCATCTATTCGGCTCCCCCTACTGGCTTAACTTGCAATCTCATTACTGATTGGCTGACTTTGCTGCCACTCTAAAAATGTAGCCAATTATTTTAAAGTGAAGGGGCAGGGAGATGCCTGTGATGTCATAAGCATCAGTTTTTCAGATTGGGCGGTTTTCTGGCTGACATTTCTAAAAGAGGAATTTCTATGAGACTGAGATGTTTAGAATGACTAGAACTTTTTGTATGTTTGTGAATGCGGGTAGACTACCATTATTCAACAAAGACAAGGTAAAAATGGTTTCAAAATAAAGATTTTGATATCAATGTCACAGTCATACCTTGAATGGTTTTAAAGATATAGACCAGGGGTGCCCAACCCTGCTCCTGGAGGGCTACCATCCTGCAGACTTCAGTTCCAACCCTGTTTCAACACACCTGTCTGTAATTATCAAGCAACCCTGAATACCTTGATTAGCTGCTTTAGCTGTGTTTGATTGAGGTTGGAGCTAAAATCTGTAGGACGGTAGCCCTCCAGGAACAGGGTTGGGCACCCCTGATATAGACATTCGAATTAAGGTTGTCTGCCCTCTTTTTCCAACTGAAAACCTGAGAAAATTGCCTTTAAAGTTTTTTGCCCATCTTTTGTAGATATCTTTCAAAATTCATAGCATTATTAAAGGGATAAACTATTTATTTTACAGCTTAATTTGACCAAAGACATTAATATAAATGCTATTACAGTAAACCAGGCTAAAGCTCAAATTATTGTAAAGTATTTATTTGAATAAATATTTTAAAAAGGCACTTTTACAAAGATTTACTGAAATCAGAAAGTTTGAACAGACGTGTTACATTTTAGCTAAAGAGAGAAAGAGTGTGCGTGGGTGTTTGTGTGTGAGAGAGAGAGTGAGAAATTGAGAGAGGCAGAGAGACAAGCAAAAAGAAAACAAATAATGCTAGCCTGTGCAATCATATCTTTGTGTAGGCTAGTTGACAATAACAGTATAACAAATTCATAAAGGAGTTAAATATTGGGTTAAATTGTTACACAGAGCGCTGCGAGTCTGACATGAGGATGGCTTGACCAATCGCGTGCCCCATGACTTCCCATTGAAAAATTATCAGCGTTTATGTAGATTTCTGATTGGCTCTATATACAATGTGTAACACCATATTTGGAGAGATAGTGACGTTTCAGGGGATACCCGGGAAATGCTCCGAGGTGACGAGAGGATTTGAGAAAAGCAATGTTCATTTCCATCGAATTTAGTAAACTTTTTCAACTTAATAGTCATTTAAATACCTTTACTCAATTGTTTGGACTACGAAACTTTGGGAGATTTTTGAATGTCTGTTCTTTGAAATTAGCTAACTTCTTTTTATAATTTCATTGTTTTTCCACATTATCGGCCCATATCTTAAAATGGAACGTTGAGACTTCCAACTCATTTCGCCAGAGCGGGTCACATATGACCAGCACATGTATGTTTTCCAATATTTAATTTTTTTCAATTTTATTCAATTTTATTTATATAGCGCTTTTCATAATTGGTAATTGTTTCAAAGCAGCTTTACATTAACAGAAGCAGTGGAAAACACTGAAAAATCGACAGACAACATAAATAGCAAAATACAGCGGCTATAAATAAACTTTACAAGCGAGCGTATTAATAATGTAACATATAGAAGAGGGTGTGTAACAAAGGGGGCTGCTTACACAAAGCGAGATAAACTGAGAGAATCCAAATGCAGAGACGTTTATTATAAAATCCCAAAAGGGCACGCAAACAAATCCAAAGGGTAATCCAAAACGTAATCCAAAAGACAGGCAAGGGTCAAAACCATAGCATGAATTCAAGGTAACAGATACAAAATACAAGAAACAAGAACGCTTGGTAATGCAGTGTTACAACTAACAATACTTCGCAGAGTGACATGGTGACTGAATAAGCTCTATACATTACAAACAGAAAGTGTACCGGAAGTGGACAGGAAGTGTGTCATGACATGATAAAAGACCAGAAACATGACTTCAAAATAAAAGACCTAAACAAACAGAACACAAGACAAAACCATTACAGGGTGTTAAGTTAAGCCAATGTTGGCTGACTCCCTGGGGTTTTCCTCAATATTTAAGCATTTTCCCATTAATGGATATCGGTTTTGTAATATCGGATTGACCGATAAACGCTGTTGTGATAAATGCCTGATATGCAATTTATGCAGAAATGGAGACAAACTCACAGAATCACGTAAACTGATCAACTAAATCCTGTCCCAATAAAGACTTAGCTTTACATTAATAAAACAGCCACATATGAATAGCTTGGTAGAATTAAAAGCGCTAAATTAAATGTGTTTTTGTTATTTATGCTTATTAGTAGCCTCGTGAAATCACGTTCATATTGCTGTCTCTTACTGGGTTGAAGGCTGAAGCACAGCCACCACATGTAGTTAACTTTTAACAAGATTTACACTAAGTTATATTAATATTTACCAGATAAACATTATTTTGCTAAAAACATCTAAGTAAATGTCTGTGGATAATAATTCATTATTTATTACCTCTGCGAGCTATCGCATTTTGTTACAGTCAATGTGTGAGTAAAAGCATAGATAAACAAGCACTTTATTAACAGCCATTTCATAAACTATGACAACAAAAGGTTAACTATTCTGACATAAAATACCAATTAAGAAAAATCTGTATTGGTCAATCTCTAGTCAAGCGTGCAGCAATATTTTGTAACAACTATTATTTGTTGAGAGTAGTCATGGGAATTCCAGCCAGCAAAGAATTACAATTGTCAATGCGAGAAAAGATAAATGTGTTAATCAGCTTTTCTGCCACATTTATAAACCTTTACACTGTGACAAGATGTTTCATGTTGTGACTAGTTATTTTTTATAAACCTTTACACTGTGACCAGGCTTTACATGTTGTGAATAGTTATTTTTATAAACCTTTACACTGTTAACAGGTCTTACATGTTGTGAATAGCTATTTTTATAAACCTTTACACTGTGAACAGGCGTTTCATGTTGTGAATAGCTATTTTTATAAACCTTTACACTGTGAACAGGTGTTACATGTTGTGAATAGCTATTTTTATAAACCTTTACACTGTGAACAGGTGTTACATGTTGTGAATAGTATATTTTTATAAACCTTTACACTGTGAACAGGTGTTACATGTTGTGAATAGTATATTTTTATAAACCTTTACACTGTGAACAGTAGGGATGGGTATCGTTAATGTTTTAACGGTATTACTACTCTTACCGATACTGCTTAACGGTCCGGTACTTTAACGGTATTCTAATCGGTACTTTGGCCAATGTTAACATTTGATCATGAACCTATGTTCACATGATTAAGTGAATTATGTGTCTGCATTTCATTATTACAAATTAATTTCTGGATATAATTTCTAAATAATATACATATATTTGTTAATGCACCAGTGTGAAAGCTGCAGAACAAATGAAGAGTTTGGTTCCAAACGCAATAAATCCATTTTGACAAATTTTGGTAAAAACGTGTTTTCTATACCAAGAAAGTGACAAGATGAAAACAACTATTTTCTGTTACAAACTTTCACATAGCGGTTACTTGACGTCGTCGCTTAACGTCTTTTTCGTTGACTTTGAGTAAAATTATGGAAAGTTTTTCATAAGATCCTCTGGGGTCAATGTGTTAGCATGAGAAGCTTGATGCTGTCGGGAGAACAAGCACCCGTCTCCCGAGTGCCTCTCAGGGAAAATATTAGATGCTGATGGCTTACGTTTCTTTCCCATCACAGAAAACCATCACAGGTTTAGGGATGCAATTAAAGTATTATTTTGTTTTGTTTGTTGATCACGAAGTACAAAGTAGATGAGGAAAACTAGGACTCCGTGGACTCAGCGCGTCCGCCATTGTTTGTTTACATTGCGTGGCTGGTGGGCTGTAATATCAGAAATGGATTTATTGCGTTCTGTAAAAAAGGAGCAGTGGCGTTTATCGCATTTTGGGAAAAAAGGGAGAAAAGATGACAGAATAACACGGCGGATATTGGATTTTGCGTAAAATTAAGAATTTACTTTTAACTACTGACCTGATATAATACTGATTTTGGCAGTAACTAATTTAACAAAAAAAAATGATAACAACATGAAATAGCCCACTGATATTTACCCACTTGATGCACTTGATCACCGTGCATCGTTTTCTCGGAGGCATCGTATAGCGGTAAAATAATGTGCGAGGGCCCGTCATCGCTGCTTGCAGCTATATTTATTATTATTTTTCTTCTTCTTCTTCTTCTCCGAAATGGATCGCATTATCGAGGGCCTAAACATACCCGAAAACTCATGAAAATTTGCGCACGCGTCAGAAGTGGCGAAAATTTACATGTAGTATAGGTGTCAGAAGTGGGTGTGTAAAAATGGCTCGATAGCGCCACCTGCAAAATTTCAAAAGAACAGCCCCCCACTACGAAAAATGTACAGATACGAAATTTGGTAGGGTCATCTATGACCCCAAGAACTTCAAAAAAGTCTCTTGGAGCTAAGCTCTAAACCCCACAGGAAGTCAGCCATTTTGAATTTTCTCTGTCATTTTTTGACATTTCCAAGCGTCGTACTTTAACGAACTCCTCCTAGAGATTTTATCAGATCGTCATCATATTTGGTCAATCTCATCTAAAGGACTTTGCGATGTTAAATTGCGGAGATCTTGACTTTTCGTTGGAGGGTGTGTCCGTGGCGGCCTGACAAAGTTAAGTGTTTTCGCCATGAAACAGGAAGTTGTTATAACTCAGGCATTCAATGTCCAATCTGCCCCACACTTCACACGTTTGATAAGGGTCTTGGCCTGAACACATTTTAATGCCAATATTCAACTTCAGTCATAGCTCCACCTAGAGGTAGCAGGAAATGCCATGTTTTACACTGTGATTTACTACTCTTAGAGATTTAATCAAATCATCATCATATTTGGTCAGACTGATGTTAAGCCCTTTGCCATGATAAATTGCGAAGACCTTGACTTTTCGTTGAAGGGCGTATAATCTACGGAGTACAATGATTGTTAATGTTTTACGTTAAGATAACAACATTTATCGACAGTTGTAGGTGGCGCAAAATTTTGTGGAGGTGGCCACGTCCAAATTCTCTATGCTGTCCGTGGCAGCCTGGCAAAATGTGATGTTTCACCATGAAACAGGAAGCTGTTGTAATTCAGGCATACATTGTTTGATCTGCTCCAGACTCCACACGTTTGATAAGGGTCCCGGCCTGAACACATCAATATAACAATAATCAGGTACCGTCATAGCGCCACCTGCTGCACACAGGCGGTGTGGCACATCAATTTTTCTTTGAATGTCCACCTATATTTACCCACTTTAATTCATATCCCCCTGGTTGCTTTACTAATGCCATAGGGTGGCGGTGCACATACGTGCGAGGGCCCTTCCATCGCTGCTTGCAGCTTTAATTAAAATTTAGAATTGGTCCCTATACTAAAGTGTTACCAAATGAATTGAGATTAACATACAATTTATAGTCATAATTCAACCTCATGTTTTTTTAAACTATTTAATCAAATAAAACTTTTGAAATTTACTTTGACCAGGATAACCAGGATTTATATCTCCCATTGTTGAAAAAACTATAGAGACCAGAAAATCATGTGAATTTTGTAGGCCACTGAAATGTATTTTACTAAGATTCACTTGGCTTCTCTTTCTGAAGAAGGATGCTATATCTGATGCCTTTCTCTTCATTTTTCCCACATTTCAATGATTGTCTGACATTAAAACACTAAAGCAAAACATTTAAACATTACCATGTTTTAAAAAACTTATTAGGATAAATTTATCTAGATTATCTGTTATATATATATAAAATCAATTTTAATCCTAGCATTTACGCTGTAATGTTTGTGTGGGATTCTTGAAGTGACGAACTCTGTCAGATTCAAACGGCTGTTGCGCGGCGCACACACACATAGGCGCGCTGAAAGAGAGATTCTCGTTATAAAACAGATTCTTAAACAAGATTTTAAGCCCATTATGTGTTTTTACTGAACTTTAGAAGAGAAAAAATACGGACTTAAATCAGCTTGTTTGACACACAGTGATGAAAACGCGGTTCACGCCGGAGCCTGAAGAAACATATCACACTCCATTCCATCCCGCGACTCCTGCCCCTCCGTGTTCGTCGATCAGGTTTCATGCGCGCACAGCTTGTTTAGTAACAGTAACATGCGTAAGTGTGTGCGTGTCGCCGCGCCGTGCTCTCTGTTCAATATTCCGCTCTGTGTTTGCGCTGCGCGTTCTGCTCTGTCGTTAACGGCACATAACGTTAAGTAACATTGTTTGAAATTTAACTTGTCCAGTCAGACAACTAATTTTCTCTTACACTTGTCCTACAAAAAAATCCACTTTTCCCGGACAAGCGGACAAGCCTTAATGTCGAGCCCTGACGATGACTGGGCTGGTCAGTCATTAGGCCAGCTTAATGTCGTTTTTAAAAAAAAACAATGGGCTGCTGCTTAAATGTCAGTGGGCCGGTCTGTCTAGAAAAAAAAGACGCTAACTGGGCTGCTCAGACAAAGATAGTATGAGATGTATCAGCCCAAAAAGTACGTCGACCCACCTGGAAACTGCTCGGCGTGCCAGATGGCCAGTCCACCCCTGCAAGGTACTAAAAAGAGAGGATTTAGACGAAAAACTCCAAGCTTAGATCATTCAGCAGTGTTGAACGGAACCTAATAATACAGTAGCCTATTCAATTTTATTTATATAGTGCTTTTCACAATTGGTGATTGTTTCAAAGCAGCTTTACATTAATAGAAGCAGTGGAAAGCACAGAAAATCAACAGATAACACAACATAATACACGATAACACAAGCAGCTAAATTTGCTGCGACTTATGAATCAACATTATAAGCGTGCGTATTACTAATGTAACGTAAAGAAGAGGGTGCTAAGCTAAGCCCAAGAAGGCTGCCTCTCCAGGTTGAAAACACCCTAGGAGAAAAAAAACAGACTTTTAGCCGGGGAATTAAAAAAAAATCCTAGGAGGGAAAAACCCTTGGGAGGTATTTGCTGTGTCTGATTCTCGGACAACGGTTGGTAAACCATTCCAGAGCTTAGGGGCTAAGTAGGAAAAGGATCTTCCACCTTTAGACACTCTTGATATTTTAGGGATAATTAAGAGACCAGAATTTTGAGACCACAGTGCACGTGATGGATTGTTTTCTGATAGTAATTCTGTAAGATATGAGGGTGCTAGGCTATTTAAGGCTTTGTAGGTGATTAGTGATATTTTAAATTGTATGCGATATTTAACTGGTAGCCAGTGTAAAGATGCCAGAATTGGACTTATGTGATCACACTTCTTAGATCGAGTAATCACTCTTGCAAAAGCGTTTTGAACTAGCTGAAGCTTGTTTACCTGATTTGCATGGCATCCTCCGAGTAACGAGTTACAATAGTCTATTCTAGAGGTCATAAAAGCGTGGATAAGCTTCTCTGAATCTGATGCAGACAGCATATGGCGTATTTTTTTGATATTTCTAAGATGGAAGAATGCTGTGCGGCAGACATTGGAGATATGGCTATTGAAGGATAAATTGCTGTCGAACATCACGCCTAAGTTCCTAACCGTGGAGGTTGGCACCACAGTGCAGCTATCTATGGGCAACTTGTAATCTATCATATTATGTTTGTAGCGATTCGGTTCAATAATAAGTATCTCTGTCTTATTGGAGTTTAGCATGAGAAAGTTATGTGCCATCCAGTCACTAACATCGCTAATGCAGTCTGTTAGCTTAGAAAACGTGTGTGTTTCGCTGGGATGTGAGGAGATGGGGTATCATCCGCATAGCAGTGAAAACGTATGTTATGTTTCCTAATAATGTCTCCTAGAGGTAACATATATAACGAGAACAGGATAGGACCTAAAACTGATCCCTGCGGTACACCATATTTAACCAGGGAGTGATATGACTCTTCCTCATTTACATAAACAAAGTGATAGCGATTGGTTAGATATGACCTAAACCAGGCTAGCGCCTGACCACTGATACCAACATAGTTTTCTAGTCTATTGAGTAAGATTGTGTGATCTATTGTGTCAAAGGCTGCGCTAAGGTCTAGTAATATAAGGATTGAGATTTCACCACGATCGGATGTTAAAGCAGGTCATTTGTAACTTTAAGCAGCGCTGTCTCTGTGCTATGGTGGGGCCTGAATCCTGATTGGAACTTTTCATATGTACTATTATTTGTCAAGAATGTGCATAACTGGCTTGCCACTACTTTTTCTAATATTTTTCGAAAGAAACGGGATATTTGAGTATTGGGGCTGGGAACGGGGTCTAATATACAGGATGATGATTTGGAAGATGTGACTAGTTTAGAGAGCTCATCTTTTGTATTAGCTTTAAATGAATCGAGATGTTCGTATGGTAATCTAGTGTTAAATGAACTATTGGGTAGAGTGGTGGCTGCTTGGGTAGCTACAATGTTTTCCCTAATAGCTGTAATTTTGTTAGTAAAGAAGTTCATGAAATCTTTACTATAGACCTTTTGCGAGTCGACGTCACAGTTACGTCACGCGCGCATGTGGTGGCAGAAAAACAGTGGAAATGAATGAGACACGAGTGAAACGAACAATATAACTCACTAGAAAATGTTTTGTTGTGCTGTTGAGTGTCAGAATAGGAATGCCAAAATAGATGACCTTCATTTTTATAGTATACCGTCGTCGAAGACACCATTTGAAGATAAACGCAGGTGTTTATGGTTGCAATAAAAGCCCTCAACCGGACAGACTGGAGTGATGAAATCATCTGAAAATCTTTTAATCATTTGAACAGAAAATAATTAGAGAAGATATCCGGTGTTCTGTCGAAGTTTCTTATAGCGTTTTCATCACGTCACGTTTATAATTTATTTAGAAAGATTAAAGATTTGAATTAGTTCATAATATCAATAATATTACCATTTATTAAAGTTTTCGTATTTTTTCCGTTTTCTATTACTTCTTTTTACCTTATATCTTAGTCTGTCTTCTTCCTGCTTGTTCTAAATTATGATGTTTACTTATAAATATATAAACATAGCACACACACACACACACACACACACACACACACACACACACACGCACATACACAGGCACACACACACCACACACACACACACACACACACACACGCACACTCTGGTTTTCATGTTTTGTGGGGACATTTCATAGACGTAATGCATTTTATACCATACAAACTGTATATTCTATTCCCTTTACCTACCCCATTCTCTAACCCCAACCATCACAGAAACCCTTCTACTACTTCACATTTTCAAGAACATCATTCTGTTTGATTTATAAGCTTGTTTTCTCATGGGGACCTCAAAATGTCCCCACAAGGTAACAAAAATACTGGTATTCCTATCTTTGTGGGGACAATTGGTCACCACAACGTGATAATTACCAGGTACACACACACACACACACACACACACACACACACACACACACACACACACACACACACACAATCAGTACACACAAACAAACCACACACTGACATCCATACCAACACACCCACACAATTATAGATTCATAATATATCTAATTGGCTCTATAATATGCATAAGCAGAAAACAACAAAGCGATAATTTGCTTTATATGCCAAACCTAAAAAAATGGCACCATCTGGTAAAAAAATAGTAAAAATTTAAATTTTGAAGCCTTGCCAATAGAATGAAAGCCTGTTAACAAAGATTGCATCATTTTATAGTTGAATGGCACTGGGATTAAAAATTGCAGTTTTAATGGGTTTCAATGGGGACATTTTTGTCCAAAAGGTCCTGAGAGGAAGCATTTTGTGTACCTAGTAGAAAATAGATTTTTTTAAAGGAAATGAAGGTGAAATATTAAAATTCCAATAAAAATGCACACCTGTGGCACATTTTATGCAGTTAGCATTAACGCAGGCAAAGTTATCAAAAAAAAAAAAACTGAAAAAGACAAAAATGTCCTCAAGGATGCACAAGGGTTAATGAGGAACTACTTTCTTCCTCCACGGATTTGAAGCTCAGAATGACAGGTAAACCTTTCGGCTGTTTGTTTTGAATGTCATAATAACCCAATAGACGAAATAGCCATTTCTCATTAAAAATAAAATTTCTCTCTGACACTTATAATTTCCCACTGGCTATGATGTATCTATGTTTGAAGGTCAAAAAAGAGATTGAATTTGTTTTTGGTTGATCAAACCAGCAGAATTTGGTCTCCTAAATCTTGTTTCTTGCATTTATATTTAGACTTTTTTGTTGTTATTGTGTTAATAAAACTATATTTATATACTATTTCTTTCAATTTAATCTTAACACAGTACAAGCACTCGCTTTATTAATGGACTTTGTTCTTGTCAGTACTACATAAAACAGAATAATTAAGTGTTTTATACTGTAACCATTGTTTTTTATTATAGAGATATGTTTCTGTGTGCTGCTTATAAATACCAGGTGGTGATAGTTCACTACATGTTTTAATAGTCACATCATGCGAAAATAATTGAAGTGTCCCAACCTGTAGTTCCAAAAAAAAATTTTTGTGTCCTATTAAAGGCACTTTAGGGACAAGAGACGTGTAAACAGATGCTCCAAATAAAGAGAAAACGCTTGTTTTCAAGTGTATTTTAATCTTCCACTCGTTGTGACATTATTGTGGTATCCCTCAGTTTACATCCAAGAGCTCTTATCTTTGAAGGGATTAGGACATAGGGATATCACTTCTGTTTGGGATTCACAGACTGATTCACGAGCTAGGGAACTTATTGAGACACACAAGAAGTGTGTGTGTGTGTGTGTGTGTGTGTCATCCCCTCTGGTGGCAGTTTTTTTCCAGTCAGAGATGTTTGAGCATATGGCTCAAGTGTTTAAAGAAGCTTCCCTCACTAATTCTAAAATTAACAGTAGGTGGGGGAGTTATACACATTTTACACAATTTTACATTAGGCATGTCTCTGATACATTTTTCTGATCAAGTTTGAAGTGAATGACAAAGGTAAAGTGAGTGACAAATAAATAATGGTGTTTATTTGAACAGTGAGACAACAAAAAAATCAAGAAAAACACATTTCAAAAAGTTGTAAATTAATATGCATTTTAATGAGTGACATTTTTGAGTTTAACTTTTTAAATTTTTACTTTATGGCATATTTTGATTTAAAGTGTTAATTTGCTAGATGCTTACTAAAGGCACATACACAACCAAATGCCATGAGATCATGTGAACACATATCCTCCTCAATGCTTATCTCTCCTCTTTTTGATTTGTGTCCTCAGTTTCTGAGTGTTCTACCAACATTTTAATGGGTAACCATAACAACATGCTGCTGGTGTACCATAATGTGACGCTTAAGTGGGCAGCTCAGCTACCTTGTGTCCCTGTGGCCATACGTGTTGCTAACTTCCAGTAAGTACGATTTATTATTTACTCTGACTGCTTTTTAAACTCCAAAGTATACAGAAAGTAGTTTGAGCATTTGTCTACAGTTAATGGTACTGTTGATGTATATATTTATTCAAGGCATGCAGTACTCAAAAAGATCTGTTTCATTTGTATAGCCCTTTTGTATGTTACATTAATAACATTACATCTTAGAGTAAGATGTAGGTTTAGCTTTATACTGAATGCTTAATGCTTTGTTGAATGTTTGAACTGGTCAGTGTCTATTCTAGGGATGTCCCGATCAGGTTTTTTTGCCCTTGAGTCCGAGTCCGAGTCATTTGATTTTGAGTATCTGCCGATACTGAGTCCCGATCCAATACTTTTATAATACATAAAAAAAGAATAAAGAAGAGCGAAAAAACAGAACCAGGATGTTCCTTATGTCATGCCCCACGCGTTGCTGTTTCTGTGTGGAGTCAAAAGCCAGCGCATAACTATAGATGTGTTAAAAATAATGAGAATATATTTAGTATATGTACAGGGGTTAAATTGGGATTTGTTTTGTGGGGATGCTCTGTTAGGAGGGAGGGTTCGAGGGGTAACATGTTTAATCCTGATGACAGCAAAGCCACTGGTGTGTTTCAATGACATTTTGTACCTCTGATATGATTCTATAAGTTTCAGTTTTAAAGCTTTGCGGTGTAAAACTGCCAGGGGCGTAGATCTACCGGCTCCAGGGGCCTCATTTATCAAGCATGCGTACGAACAGAAGTGTGGGTAGGAAAAGTTTTACGCAAAGTGTGGAATTTATCAAATTGCACTTATACATAGAAATGTGTGTAAATATACGCACAACTCGAAGTATGCGTACACAGAGCATCTAGTGGTAGAACAGCGATACTACACAGGACCGTCCATCCCCAGCGTTAAAAGAACACTATGTCTATTTATTATTTGATTACTGTTAATAAAGTAACTGCAAATCAGTGAAGAAGTTAATTAATGAAATTAGTGTCTAACCCTATATAAGAAAGCTCCGTCAAATGCTTGACACAGTGCAATGGCTTATCTTGCATTATTGGAAGACTTGGCAAATCCATTCCGCCGGGAGCACGTTTTCAAGGATCGCAGCGATGATGTGGTTATGCGGCTGTCCAAGGAAAGTTCTGTCATTGTATGTTTTCCTACAGTTGCATTGATTTCACATAGGTGTGCTGTGATGCGTTTTTTTTTTTTTTTTGTCTGTAAAGTTCCTTTTTTTGGCTCTCTTTGCCATTATTGCGGTACGGGAAAAAGCACAACCACGTGACTTAAGTTATAACGGGAGGTGTTGTTACCATATATGGTTCATTGGAGGCGTTTCGGAATGCAAATGACTATGAACGTGCACGAGCATGGTGCTTTAGAACAAGTGGGATTAATCATCAAGGATTACTTACTGATGTGCGTACGAACCCCGTGCACACGTCTAATAAATCCCGATTTTTTTTTGTACTTACACACATAATAAATTTTATTCGTAGGTAAAAATATAGAACATTTTCTATGCAATGTTGATAAATGAGGCCCCAGGTCTGCAGCCTCCCCATATAGTGATTCTGTGGTATTTGTAGGAGTTTTATTCAGCGATCACCAGTCTGACGTTTGGACGCGTGCTCATAATGCCGCAACCGAATGCAGGTCACGTGATCAGCCGAACAGCTGATCATAGCTGGACAGGGTGGGTTTTTAAGTCTCATCTCCATAAATATATGTAGTAGTAAAAGGCTAAAAATCAATATCCATTGCTGATAGTTTCTCGTCATTGTGGAGAGTGCAGTTTATGGTTGCATACGTTCATGGTTGCATACGTTCATGGTTGTTAACGCAGAATTTTCAAAAAAGTGTCCAGAGAACTGTTATTTTGTAAGTTTTGTCAACATTTCCGTTCACTAGTAGCGCAAAGATACATGCACTCTCTCATCCATGTCTCTCTCACTGCACCTCTCTCACGTGCACGCGCTCTACTATCTGACCGAAGTCCGAACACAAATACTCATGTATTTGTTCAGTTTTATGCGTTTCAAGCGAGCTGAGGCAAACTAACTATCCCTCGCATTTATTAAAGGGCCCTAAGGTGTGTGAGGTACAGAAGTGGGGCAATGCGCATGTTATTCAGAATTCTTTTTAAGTTGTTTTTTATCAGTATTGCTGTTTACATTTGCTCTACAAGAGATTAAGTTAAGTGCACTAAAACTTAGTAAATAAATAGTTGGTTACTTTCAAGGAAAAAGTACACTGTTCCCCTTGTTATGCTGCTTGGTTGTTGCTACTGTGTGCAATAGTGTAATTATTTTATTTATGCTTAGTATTTTCAGCAGCACTGAATTTTCTTACTTGTTCTACCTCACCTGTTTTTACTATTTGTTTAATATAGTTAAATAAATTTTCCTTTTTTTAAATTAAGAGTTGTAACATTTGGTTTTATCATTGTGTCATATTTATGGTTTAAACTGAATGAGCAAAAGCAGCATCGGCTCCAAATATAGGCTAAAGAAAATTGGCAGTCTGTATCGGTCATCGGCTAAGGCTGATGCAAAAAAAAATCGACACCGGATCCCTACTTGGTTATAGACAAAAAGTTGTCAACTAATGTCTTTTGTCATAGTTTCCGTTAACAAAATAACCATTACTCAGAAATAAGTGATTGAAGTAGAATACTCAGCATACTTGATCAGGCCTGAAGCTTTGCCTCATCACCACACATCAACAGTGATTCCATTTTTTTTGCCAATTGACAAATACATATAAACTAATATGTGAACAGCATCAACTTGCTCAAGGGAGCAATGCATTAACACTCAGGGGTCCAAAAACGCGCCGCCACATTTTGACTTGTTTTCTTCTAATCAAAACAGAATCAACTTAAAATACTCCATCATTTATAATCATACACTGATGTGTTATACATCATTTGAAACTGTGAAGGGTCTTCTTTAATGCATTCACAATAACAGCAAATCTTTGTGTTTTTGTCAAAGAAATAAAATAAACAGGGTGCACATTCAGACATCTCTGCCTCCGCCAGCTGTCTCTCAAAACACGTTACAAAAATAATTTGAAACTTTGTGAATACTCATCACACAAACATGATACACATATCCAATGAAAGCCAGAAAATGTCTACTTTTAAACAAATTTTAATTGTAAATTCTAATTATAATCATAAACAAATATTGCCTGTTTATATAATCTGTATTGAAGTAAAGGGTACCGTTTTCCTGGCTGAGCTGATTAGCTCTAATATGGTCACGCCCACAGGTGGTACCCGCTGTTCACATAATGAATAG
The DNA here is from genome assembly GCF_027580225.2 of Misgurnus anguillicaudatus. Taxonomy (NCBI): domain Eukaryota; kingdom Metazoa; phylum Chordata; class Actinopteri; order Cypriniformes; family Cobitidae; genus Misgurnus; species Misgurnus anguillicaudatus. The sequence goes on along the minus strand of NC_073346.2, from coordinate 580,145 downwards.
ACTAGGGATGTCCCGATCCGATCACGTGATCGGAAATCGGCCCCGATCACGTGGTTTCAGATTCGATCGGAATCGGACATTACCTCCCGATCAGGACTCGGATACATATGCAGGGTTTAAAATCCATCAAGGTCTCGCTCTGCTCCGCGCCAGTGTACGCTCTGCGCTGGTGCGTGTGAAGTGACGAGAAGAGAATAGGCTTGTTCGACACAAGAATTGGCAGCCGAATGACGTCAAAGTTCCGCGAGAGCGATTTAAAAGCAAACTCCTCCGTATGATTTCGTGGATCACTCTCGCGGTAGTTTGACGTCACCCGGCTGTCGATTGTTGCGGCGCCGCACAAAGTCGAACAAGAACAAGATATTTTTCAACTAACTGCTGACCAGCTTAGGGAATCTCTATGGCTATTTTATAAGACATATTGCTGAATCAGTATGTTGTTTTTCTTGTTAATTGAGTCTTTTGGGTAGCCTCGAATTAGTCAAGGAGGTTGATTCTTATAACTTCCTTCAAAGTTTGATCAATTGTGCATAATGACATGTGCAACAAATGCATATAGGGTGTCAGACTCATAGATTTGCATAATTTAAAGTTCAGGATTTAAAGTTTGGGTCAACTTGTGGTAGTTAATTCTCCTCGTACGGTCCCTGGATGCTTCGCTTCAGTTCCCAGCCCGTCTCGTTGGGTTTTACGCACTATCCGCCTCGGTTACGAAATACAATTACCGGCACTCCCCCAAATTCTCGGGCATTCGTTTCACTATAGTGAAAGCGTCCGATACACGTGTACTGCATGCAAAAGTCGATGTCCTGCTGGCGAAGGACGTTTCGAGCCGGTCCCTCTTACCGAGATGATGATAGGGTTTTTCCAGCCTTTATCTGATAGTACCAAAAATACGCGGTGGGTTACGACCGATTTATTTACGCACCGGCTCTACAAATGTGATCCTTTAGGATGATATGCCGAGGCTCGTATTTCAATATTCAGATCGGTTTGCAGCCTTAGACCTGTAGACGGTACTTCATGTGTCCATCTCCCCTCGCCTTAGACTGTTTTTTCGCTCTGCGTTCGTGGGGTGGGCATATTAATACTAAGTACACCATTCGAGCTGTCTCTCTCTCCCCGTGTCTCCATGAAAGTGCTAGTCATGACATTAAAATCTCAGAGGGAGAGAGCGTTGTTCGCATTCTGCTTATATTTACGTCAACTTATAATAGCTCGTTCTTGGCAGACGTGCGCGAACACAGAGATTTAATGCTTCGGCATCTCGCTCGTTTAAGTCATCAGGTCAACTGGGAAAAGAACAACTTTGCCCCGTGCAGAGGATCCTTTTCTCAGTATGGAAATAGACTCGATCGATTTATTGGCGTGTTTTATAAGAGCACGCACCCAGTCAATTCTGACTTGCCTCAGTTTAGTTCGAGGGAAGAACGCGGTCCCTCTGAAACAATTTCAGAAGCTCCTGGACATATGGCAGCAGCTGCGGCTGTGACAGTGCTCGAGCTGCTTCATATGAGACTGCTTCAGTGTTGGTTTTACGATCGAGTCTCGAGGAGAGCGTGGCGCACCGGCATACACCGTGTAACCATTACACCTGCGTGTCATTTCTATTTTACCCCGTGGTCAGACCCAGCATTTCTGATAGCAAGATATGCCCCTGAGGGGTCTCCTGGCATTCTGTAGCACATGCGATGCCCCCAGCACGGGATGAGCAGCCACGTATGACGGGCTTGCAGTCACAGGGGTGTGCATAGCACCCCAACTGCCGCGAGCGGTGCGCTGTATATCTGGGACTTGTACGCTCCACTATGGAGATGTGAGGGAAGGATGTATTAGCCGGCACTGACAACATTGCGACTGTTGCGTTATTTACCGTTAAGGCGGTTTTTGCGCTCTCGTCACCTGTCGCATCTCGCTCGTCATCTCCTCCTTTGGAGTCAGAAGCATCTGAGATCCCTTCGTGCCATTTACATCCCGGGTTCGCTCAATACAGCGGCAGACGCGCTTTCCCGAGCTGCGCGCCCCGGCGAATGGCAACTCCACCCCCAGACGGTCCAGCTAATTTGGAAGAAGTTCAGTCGTGCGCAGAGATCTCTTTGCGTGACCGGACGATACCCACTGTCGCCTGTTTTATTCACTAACCGAGGGCAGCCTCGGCGTGGATGCGTTGGCACATAGCTGGCCGCGGGGGACGCGCAAATACGCATTCCCTCCAGTGAGCTTAATCGCACAGACACTGTCCAAAGTCAGGCAGGACGAGGAGAGCCTTTTATTAGTTGCCCTGTACTGGACGACCAGGAATGCTCTTCACTCACTTATTAACGGCAGATCAGTTGGCCAGCATGATTTGGTTATTAGATTTTAAGAGGTGCTCCCAGGCTAAACCCCTCGCGCCCTCCCTCTATTCCTCCTGGGACTTGTCCATGGTGCTGAAACCCCTACAGATCCCCCGTTCGAGCCTTTGCAGTCTGCGAGTCGGACGTTTTTGTCAATGAAAACTCTGACCCTGCTAGCATTGGCCTCCGTGAAGAGAGTAAGGGATTTATATGCATTCTCTGTTGACGGTTCGTGCCTTCAGTTTGGTCCTGATGTCTCGAGCGTAACACTCAGACCCAGACCAGGCTACGTGCCCAAAGTTCCTACCACTTCCTTCAGAGATCAGGTGGTGAGCTTGCAAGCGCTGCCCCCGGAGGAGGCAGACCCAACCATGGCTTTATTATGTCCCGTACGAGCATTAGGCCTCTACGTGGATCGCACACAAAGCCTCAGGACTTCAGATCAGCTCTTTGTTTGTTACGGTGGTCAGCAGAGAGGGAAAGCTGTCACTAAGCAGAGGATGACTCATTGGATAGTTGATACTATCGCCCTTGCTTATAATCTGCAGGGCAGTCCTTGTCTATTTAATTTGAGAGCTCACTGTACTAGAAGTGTTGCCTCATTTTGGGCACTCGCTCATGGTTCCTCACTAACAGACATCTGCAGAGCTGCTGGTTGGGCGACACCTAACACGTTCATTAGGCTTTACAGTGTTCGTGTCGAGCCTGTCTCCTCTCGTGTTCTTTCCTCGTTAGGGGAAGCACAGAGTACAGGCTCGCAGGTCGGCCCGAGCACCGAGGAGCAGGCCAGAATGGCCTGCACCGAAAGGTGCGAAGCCCTATTGTTTTTGCTCGAATTTATTATTTTTTTATTTTTTATTTTTTATTTTTTTTTTTTTTTAACACTTTTGGGCATTTTGGGTGCCTTAACATACTCGAAAACTCTTGAAATTTGGCACAGACGTTAGAGTCGTCCGTCATTGCGAACAGACAAAGGCTGGAACACAGGCGTGGCACAGGGGCTCTGTAGCGCCCCCTGTAATGAAAAAAAAAACATTGATGCACAGATCGTGCAAACATGTACGCACATGTACGAGAGTTGGTACACATATAGATCTCATCGACCCGAACAACTTTCGCCCTCTAACATTTAAGCTCCGCCCAACAGGAAGTCCGCCATTTTGGATTGTTTAAAAAATGCATGCAGTGAACTTTTGAATACTCCTCCTAGGGGATTCATGCAAATGACACCAATTGGGTGATCATGATGTCAAGACAGTGGACTTGCTAAATTGCGAAGGGATTTTTGATATCTCGAACGGTGTTGCCATGGCGAAGCGGCAAAGTCATGGCGAAATCAGAGAAACAGGAAGTGTCTAATATCTAAGGCAAAAAATGTCTTATAGTGATGACACGCGAGGCGTTTGTTCGTCTGAAGATTCCGATCGCATCGATGTGCCTATTGTGAGTCTCGGGTATAGCGCCACCAACAGGCACCAGGAAGTGTTGCAGTCACAAAGGTTGATTTTTTTGACAGTTCCATGTGATGTTCTTTTAAATACTCCTCCTAGAATGTTTATGCGATTGACACCAAAAGTGGTCAACATGATGCTGAGACATTATAGATTCTAAATTGCGAAGGGATTTTTGATATCTCGAACGCTGTTCCCATGGCAACGCCCCAAACTTTACTTTTATTTCAGGCATATTTAGGGCTCTTGACATGCTTAGATTAACTTTAAATTTGGCACACACATCAGAGTTGTTGGCTGTCAAGTGTGGACAAAAAGGTCAGACATAGGCGTGTCTCTTAAGTGGCTCACTAGCGCCTACGTTTGTCTAAAATGTGGGGTTTCTTTTACCTACAGTACCTAAATGGGTCAGTAGCAACATGAAATAGTCCTCTGATATTTACCCACTTGATGCCCTTGCCCACCGTGCATCGTTTTCTCGGAGGCACCGTGTAGCGGTAAAAAAACGTGCGAGGGCCCGCCATCGCTGCTTGCAGCTATATTTGTTTTTATTTTTTTTTTATTTTTTTTTACGTTTCGGGGCAATTTGGGGGCCTTAACATACTCAAAAACTCTTGAAAATTGGCAGAGATGTCAGAGTCGTCGGCCATTAGGACCCGGCAAAGGCTGGAACTCGGGCGTGGCAAGGGAGCTCTGTAGCGCCCCCTGTAATGCAAAAACAAACATTGGGGCACAGATCGGGCAAAAATGTACGCACATGTACGAGAGTTGGTACGCATATAGATCTCATCGACCCGAACAACTTTCGCCCTCTAACATTTAAGCTCCGCCCAACAGGAAGTCAGCTATTTTGGATTGTTAAAAAAATGCATGCGTTGAACTTTTGAATACTCCTCCTAGAGGATGCATGCGATTGACACCAAAAGTGGTGAACATGATGTCGAGACATTGGACTTGCTAAATTGCGAAGGGATTTTTGATATCTCGAACGGTTCTGCCGTGGCGAGCCGACAAAGTTGTGGCGAAATCAGAGAAACAGGAAGTGTCTAATATCTAAGGCAAAAAATGTCTTATTGTAATGACACGCGGGGTGTTTGTTCATCTGAAGATTCCGATCGCATCGATGTGCCTATTGTGACTCCCGGGTATAGCGCCACCAGCAGGCGCCAGGAAGTGTGTCAGTCACAAAGCTGGATTTTTTTGAAAGTTCCATGCAATGTTCTTTTAAATACTCCTTCTAGGATTTTCATGCGATTGACACCAAAAGTAGTCACCATGATGCCGAGACATTGTAGATGATAAATTGCGAAGGGATTTTTGATATCTCAAACGCTAGTCCCATGGCAACCTGTCAAACTTTACTTTCATTTTAAAGGCATATTTAAGCCTTTCAGTTGCATACAGTTAACTTTTTTAAATACTCCTTCTAGGATTTTCATGCGATTTACACGAGAAGTGGTCAACATGACGCCGAGACATTGTAGATGATAAATTACGAAGGGATTTTTGATATCTCAAACGCTGTTCCCATGGCAACCTGTCAAACTTTACTTTCATTTTAAAGGCATATTTAAGCCTTTCAGTTGCATACAGTTAACTTTTAAATACTCCTTCTAGGATTTTCATGCGATTTACACAAGAAGTGGTCAATATGATGCTGAGACATTGTAGATGATAAATCGCGAAGGGATTTTTGATATCTCGAACGCTGTTGCCATGGCAATGCATCAAACTTTACTTTCATTTTGTACACATATTTAAGGCTGACAGTTACATGCTGTGAACCTTTAAATACTCCTCGTATGGGATTCATGCGATTGACACCAGAAGTGGTCAACATGATGCCGAGACATTGTAGGTGATAAATTGCGAAGGAATTTTTGACATCTCGAACGCTGTTCCCATGGCAACGCATCAAACTTTACTTTAATTTCAGGCATGTTTAAGGCTCTTGGCGTGCTTAGTTGAACTTTAAATTTGGCACACACATCAGAGTTTTCAGCTGTTAAGTGTTGACAAAAAGGTCAGATAAAGGCGTGTCTCTTAAGTGGCTCACTAGTGCCCCCGTTTGTCTAAAATGTGGGGTTTCTTTTACCTACAGTCCCCAAATGGCTCAGAAACAACATTAAATAGCCCACTGATATTTTACCCACTTGATGCCCTTGCCCGCCGTGCATCGTTTCTCAAACGCACCGTGTAGCGGTAAAAAAAACGTGCGAGGGCCCGCCATTGCTGCTTGCAGCTATATTTAGGGCCCGAGCACACCGGGGTGCGAGGACCCTATTGTTTTTGCTCGGTTTATTATTATTAGGGCCCGAGCACCGAGGAGCAGGCCAGAATGGCCTGCACCGAAAGGTGCGAAGCCCTATTGTTTTTCTTAGGATTTATTAGGGCCCGAGCACCGAGGAGCAGACCAGAATGGCCTGCACCGAAAGGTGCGAGGCCCTATTGTTTTCCTTAAGATTATTTATTTATTTTTTATTTTTTTTTAACACTTTTGGCCACTTTGGGTGCCTTAACATACTCGAAAACTCTTGAAATTTGGCACACACGTCAGAGTCGTCGGCCATCAGGTCCGGGCAAAGGCTGGACCACGGGCGTGGCAAGGGAGCTCTGTAGCGCCCCCTGCAATGCAAAAACAAACATTGGGGCACAGATCGTGCAAACATGTACGCACATGTACAAGAGTTGGTACGCATATAGATCTCATCGACCCGAACAACTTTCGCCCTCTAACATTTTAGCTCCGCCCAACAGGAAGTCCGCCATTTTGGATTGTTTAAAAAATGCATGCGATGAACTTTTGAATACTCCTCCTAGGGGATTCATGCAAATGACACCAAACGTGGTGATCATGATGTCAAGACATTGGACTTGCTAAATTGCGAAGGGATTTTTGATATCTCGAACGGTTCTGCCATGGCGAGGTGACAAAGTCATGGCGAATTTAGAGAAACAGGAAGTGTCTAATATCTAAGCCAAAAAATGTCTTATTGTGATGCCATGCGGGGTGTTTGTTTGTCTGATGATTCCGATCGCATCGATGTGCCTATTGTAAGTCTCGGGTATAGCGCCACCACCAGGCGCCAGGAAGTGTGTCAGTCATGAACTTTTAAATACTTCTCCTAGGGAATTCATACGATTGACACCAAACGTGGTGAAGATGATGCTGAGACATTGGACTTGCTAAATTGCGAAGGGATTTTTGATATCTCGAACGGTGTTGCCATGGCGAGGCGACAAATTTATGGCAAATTCAGAGAAACAGGAAGTGTCCAATATCTAAAGCAAAAAATGTCTTACTGGGATGAAACGCAGTGTGTATGTTCGGCCAAGGATTCCGATCGCATCTGTGCCTATTGTGAGTCTCGGGTATAGCGCCACCACCAGGCGCCAGGAAGTGTGACAGTCACAAAAGGTGGATTTTTTGACAGTTGCATGCGGTGAACTTTTAAATACTCCTCCTAGGATTTTCATGCGATTGACACCAAAAGTGGTCAACATGATGCTGAGACATTGTAGATGATAAATTGCGAAGGGATTTTTGATATCTCGAATGCTGCACCATTGGCAACACGTCAAATTTTACTTTCATTTTCAGCCATATTTAAGCACTTGGCATGCACTTTGGGTGCCTTAACATGCTCGAAAACACAGTGAATTTGGCACAGACCTCAAAGTCATCGGCCATTAGGACCGGGCAAACGCTGGAACACGGGTGTGGCAGTAGGGCTCTGTAGCGCCCCCTATAATGCAAAAAAATTATTGGTGCACAAATCGGGCAAACATGTACACACATGTACGAGAGTTGGTACGTATATAGATCCCATCGACACGAACAACTTTCACAATCAAACCTATTAGCTCCACCCAACAGGAAGTCGGCCATTTTGGATGGTTTCAAAAATGCATACGGTGAACTTTTGAATACTCCTTCTAGGGGATTCATGGGATTGACACCAAACGTGGTGAACATGATGCCGAGACATTGTTCTTGCTAAATTGTGAAGGGATTTTTAATATCTCGAACGGTTCTGTCATGGCGAGGCGACAAATTCATGGCGAAATCAGAGAAACAGGAAGTGTCTAATATCTAAGGCAAAAAATATCTTATTGTGATGCCATGCGGGGTGTTTGTTCGTCTGAAGATTCTGATCGCATCGATGTGCCTATTGTGAGTCTCGGGTATAGCGCCACCACCAGGCACCAGGAAGTGTTGCAGTCACAAAGGTTGATTTTTTGACAGTTCCATGTGATGTTCTTTTAAATACTCCTCCTAGAATGTTTATGCGATTGACACTAAAAGTGGTCAACATGATGCAGAGACATTGTAGATGCTAAACTGCGAAGGAATTTTTGACATCTCGAACGCTGTTGCCATGGCAACGCTTCGAACTTTACTTTAATATCAGCCATATTTAAGGCTCATGGCGTGCTTAGATTAACTTTAAATTTGGCACACACATGAGAGTTGTCGGCTGTTAAGTGTTGACAGAAAGGTCAGATAAAGGCGCGTCTATTTAGTGGCTCACTAGTGCCCCCGTTTGTCTAAAATGTGGGGTTTCTTTTACCTACAGAACCCAAATTGGTCAGTAGCAACATGAAATAGTCCACTGATATTTACCCGCTTGATGCACGTGCCCACTTTGCGTCGTTTTCTCGGAGGCACCGTGTAGCGGTAAAAAAACGTGCGAGGGCCCGCCATCGCTGCTTGCAGCTATATTTATTATTAGGGCCCGAGCACCGAGGAGCAGGCCAGAATGGCCTGCACCGTAGGTGCGAAGCCCTATTGTTTTTGCTCGGATTTATTATTAGGGCCCGAGCACCGAGGAGCAGGCCAGAATGGCCTGCACCGAAAGGTGCGAAGCCCTATTGTTTTTGCTCGAATTTATTATTAGGGCCCGAGCACCGAGGAGCAGGCCAGAATGGCCTGCACCGAAAGGTGCGAAGCCCTATTGGTTTTGCTCGAATTTATTATTTTTAGGGCCCGAGCACCGAGGAGCAGGCCAGAATGGCCTGCACCGTAGGTGCAAAGCCCTATTGTTTTTGCTCAGAATCTTCTGCTTTTTCTTCTCCAAAATGAATCGCATTTTTGAGGGCCTAAACATGCTCGAAAACTCATGAAACTTTGCACACGCATCAGAATTGACGAAAATTTACATGTGGTATAGGCGTCAGAAGTGGGCGTGTAGAAATGGCTTGATAGCGCCACCTGCAAAATTTCAAAAGAACAACCCTCCCGCTACGAAAAACGTACAGATACGAAATTTGGTAGGATCATCTATCACCCCAAGACCTACAAAAAAGTCTCTTGGAGCGAAGCTCTAAACCCCAGAGGAAGTCAGCCATTTTGATTTTTCGCTGTGATTTCTGTGAAATTTGGTCATTTCCAGGCTTCATACTTTAACGAACTCCTCCTACAGATTTAATCCGATCATCGTCATATTTGGTCAATCTCATCTAAAGGCCTTTGCGATGTTAAATTGCGGAGATCTTGACTTTTCGTTGGAGGATGTGTCCGTGGCGGCCTGACAAATTTCTGCATTTTCGCCATGAAACAGGAAGTGGCTCTAACTCAGGCATACAATGTCCAATCTGCCCCACGCTTCATACGTTTGATAAGGGTCTTGGCCTGAACACATTTCAATGCCAATATTCAACTTCACTCATAGCGCCACCTAGAGGTAGGAGGAAATACCATGTTTTACGCTGTGATTTACTGCTCTTAGAGATTTAATCAAATCATTATCATATTTGGTCTGACTGATGTTAAGCCTGTTGCGGTGATAAATTGCAAAGATCTTGACTTTTCGTTGAAGGGCGTGTCCGTGGCGGCCTGGCAAAGTGTGATGTTTCACCATGAAACAGGAAGCTGTTGTAATTCAGACATACATAGTCCGATCTGCCCCCAACTTCACACGTTTCATAAGGGTCCCGGCCTGAACACATCAACATGGCATAATTCAGTATCAGTCATAGCGCCACCTAGAGGCAGCAGGAAATACCACCTTTTATGCTGTGACTTACTGCTCTTAGAGATTTAACCATATCAACATCATATTTCATCAGTCTAATCTCAAGACCTTGTGTGATGATTAATAGCAACGACCTTGACTTTTCGTTAAAGGGCGTGTCAGTTGCGGCCTCGCAAAGTATCGCTAAATGAATCCCATTTTTGACAGCCTAAACGAGCTCAAAAAGTCATGAAACATTGCACACGTGTCAAAAGTGGCGAATATTTTCATGTGATATAGGCTTCAGAACTTGGGGTGTTAAAATGGCTCTGTAGCACCACCTACAAAAATTCAATAGAGCAGCCCCCCGCTACGTTAATCGCACAGATACGAAATGCGGTAGGATCATGTATCACCCCAAGACCTACAAAAAAGTCTCTTGGAGCAAAGCTCTAAACCCCACAGGAAGTCAGCCATTTTGAATTTTCTCTGTAATTTGAGTGCAAATTTTGCCATTTCTGGCCTTCGTATTTTAACAAACTCCTCCTATAAATTTAATCAGATAATCATCATATTTGGTGAGTGTCATCTAAACGGCTTTGCAATGCTAAATTGTGGAGATCTTGACATTTCAATGGAGGGTGTGTATGTGGCGGCTTGCCAAATTTCTGTGTTTCTCAATGAAACAGGAAGTTGTTCTAACTCAGGTTTAAAATGTCCAATCTGACCCACGCTTCACAAGTTTGATATTTGTCCAGGCCTGAACACATCAACATGGCAATATTCAGTAAAATTTATAGCGCCACCTGCTGGAAGCAGGAAATTCCATGTTTTACACTGTGATTTACTGCTCATTGAAATGTATTCAGATCAACATCATATTTGGTCAGTCTGAACTTAGGGACTTCACAATGATAAATTGTGAAGATCTTGAAATTTCGTTAAAGGGGCGTGTCTGTTGTGGCCTGTCAAAGTTTGATTTTTCGCCATGAGAAAGCTGTTGTAACTCAGACATGCAATGTCCGACCTGTCACAGACATCATACGTTTGACAAGGGTCCTGGCCTCAACACATCAATGTTACAACAATCAATTACAATCATAGCGCCACCTGCTGCATAAAGGAGTAGTGGCACTTCAAAGTTCCTTTGAATATCCACCTATATTTATCCACTGAAATTTCAATCCCCCTGGTTTATTGCTTTACTAAGGCCATAGAGTGGCGGTGCACATGAGTGCGAGGGCCCTTCCATCACTGCTTGCAGTTTTAATTATTTTTTTATTTTTTATTTTTTTTAACACTTTTGGACATTTTGGGGGCCTTAACATACTCGAAAACTCTTGAAATTTGGCACAGACGTCAGAGTCGTCCGTCATCGCCGAAAGCCAAAGGCTGGACCACGGGCGTGGCAAGAGAGCTCTGTAGCGCCCCCTGTAATTCAAAAACAAACATTGGGGCACAGATCGGGCAAAAATGTACGCACATGTACGAGAGTTGGTACACATATAGATCTCATCGACCCGAACATCTTTTGCACTCTAACCTATTAGCTCCGCCCAACAGGAAGTCGGCCATTTTGGATTGTTTAAAAAATGCATGCGGTGAACTTTTGAATACTCCTCCGAGGGAATACATGGGATTGACACCAAAAGTGGTGATCATGATGTCGAGACATTGTACTTGCTAAATTGCGAAGGGATTTTTGATATCTCGAACGGTTCTGACATGGCAAGGCGACAAAGTTGTGGTGAAATCAGAGAAACAGGAAGTGTCTGATATCTAAGGCAAAAAATGTCTCATAGTGATGACACGCGGGGTGTTTGTTCGTCTGAACATTCCGATCGCATCGATGTGCCTATTGTAAGTCTCGGGTATAGCGCCACCACCAGGCGCCAGGAAGTGTTGCAGTCACAAAGGTTGATTTTTTTTGACAGTTCCATGTAATGTTCTTTTAAATACTCCTCCTAGAATGTTTATGCGATTGACACCAAAAGTGGTCAACATGATGCCAAGACATTGTAGATGATAAATTGCGAAGGGATTTTTGATATCTCGAACGTTGTTCCCATGGCAAAGCATCAAACTTTACTTTCATTTTAAAGGCATATTTAAGCCCTTCAGTTGCATGCAGTTAACTTTTAAATACTCCTTCTAGAATAATCATGCAATTGACACCAAAAGTGGTCAACATGATGCCGAGACATAGTAGATAATAAATTGCGAAGGGATTTTTGATATCTTGAACGCTGTTCCCATGGCAACGCGACAAACTTTACTTTCATTTTAAAGGCATGTTGAAGCCTTACAGTTGCATGCAGTGAACTTTTAAATACTCCTTCTAGAATATTCATGCGATTGACTCCAAAAGTGTTCAACATGATGCAGAGACATTGTAGATGATAAATTGCGAAGGGATTTTTGACATCTCTAACGTTGTTCCCATGGCAACGTGTCAAACTTTACTTTTATGTCAGGCATATTTAAGGCTCTTGGTGTGCTTAGATTGACTTTAAATTTGGCACACACATCAGATTTGTCGGCTGTTAAGTGTTGACAAAAACGTCAGATAAAGGCGTGTCTATTTAGTGGCTCACTAGCGCACCCGTTTGTCTAAAATGTGGGGTTTTCTTTACCTACAGTACCTAAATGGGTCAGTAGCAGCATGATATTTACCCACTTGATGCACTTGCCCACCGTGCATCGTTTTCTCGGAGGCACCGTGTAGCGGTAAACAAACGTGCGAGGGCCCGCCATCGCTGCTTGCAGCTATATTTTTTTTTTTTTTTTTTTTTACGTTTCGGGGCAATTTGGGGGCCTTAACATACTCAAAAACTCTTGAGAATTGGCAGAGATGTCAGAGTCGTCGGCCATTAGGACCCGGCAAAGGCTGGAACTCGGGCGTGGCAAGGGAGCTCTGTAGCGCCCCCTGTAATGCAAAAACAAACATTGGGGCACAGATCGGGCAAAAATGTACGCACATGTACGAGAGTTGGTACGCATATAGATCTTATCGACCCGAACAACTTTCGCCCTCTAACATTTAAGCTCCGCCCAAAAGGAAGTCAGCTATTTTGGATTGTTTAAAAAATGCATGCGTTGAACTTTTGAATACTCCTCCTAGAGGATGCATGCGATTGACACCAAAAGTGGTGAACATGATGTCGAGACATTGGACTTGCTAAATTGCGAAGGGATTTTTGATATCTCGAACGGTTCTGCCGTGGCGAGCCGACAAAGTTGTGGCAAAATCAGAGAAACAGGAAGTGTCTAATATCTAAGGCAAAAAATGTCTTATTGTAATGACACGCGGGGTGTTTGTTCATCTGAAGATTCCGATCGCATCGATGTGCCTATTGTGACTCCCGGGTATAGCGCCACCAGCAGGCGCCAGGAAGTGTGTCAGTCACAAAGCTGGATTTTTTTGAAAATGCGAAGGGATTTTTGATATCTCAAACGCTGTTCCCATGGCAATGCATCAAACTTTACTTTCATTTTTACACATATTTAAGGCTGACAGTTACATGCTGTGAACCTTTAAATACTCCTCGTATGGGATTCGTGCGATTGACACCAGAAGTGGTCAACATGATGCCGAGACATTGTAGATGATAAATTGCGAAGGAATTTTAGACATCTCGAACGCTGTTCCCATGGCAACGCGTCAAACTTTACTTTAATTTCAGGCATGATTAAGGCTCTTGGCGTGCTTAGTTGAACTTTAAATTTGGCACACACATCCAGAGATGTATAAAGTACTAGGGACCCAGACTTGAGTAAAAGTACAAGTGCTCTATCAAAACCACCACTTAAGTGGAAGTACTGAGATATTAAACATGTTTTGTACTTAAGTATTGCAAGTAGTTTATTTTAAAATATACTACTCAAGTACTGAAAGTAAAAGTACAAGTATTGTGTAATGTAGTTATTAAAGAAAACAGTCAAAAGTTTGAATATAATATTGTTTATATTATTTCAAATGTTTAAGCTAAAGGACACTCACAATTGCTTTGGCTGTAGCAGGAGTACAAGGACAGGAATGTTCAGATTAATTTAACTAATATGGCAATAGAAAATTCAGAATTAATAAAATATTAGTCGATGTAATGGTAATAGGTAAAGGTACAAGATGTTTCAATGTATTTAGGTTTCCTTCTTTCGCGCACACTCGCCCTTTCTCGCGAATTCTCTCTCTCTATCGGTCTCTCTCGTGCACTTTGGTTCTCTCTTCACTTCACATTTGTCCACACCCGCGGCTCATATTTGTGAGTGAGAGGGAGGAAGGGGTCCGCTCTTCACTATCTCCTATTGGTTTAGACCACAATCTGTGTGTGTTTCTAATGTGTATCACCGCTCCGGCAGTGATAATGTAGGTTTGGAATGATTCGTAACATTTGAGTGTAACGAGTAACTATGCAGCACATAAAAAATGTATCGGAGTAAAAGTATTAAACTCATCGAAAATGTGTACTGAAGTAAAAGTGGAAGTAGGAGAAAAAAATAATACTTCAGAAGAGTACAGATACTGCCTTTTAGTACTTAAGTACAGTAGTGAAGTAGTTCTACTTCGTTACTATACATCTCTGCACACATCAGAGTTTTCGGCTGTTAAGTGTTGACAAAAAGGTCAGACATAGGCGTGTCTCTTAAGTGGCTCACCAGTGCACCTGTTTGTCTAAAATGTGGGGTTTCTTTTACATACAGTCCCCAAATGGCTCAGAAACAACATTAAATAGCCCACTGATATTTTACGCACTTGATGCCCTTGCCCACCGTGCATCGTTTTCTCGGACGCACCGTGTAGCGGTAAAAAAACGTGCGAGGGCCCGCCATTGCTGCTTGCAGCTATATTTATTATTATTATTATTATTAGGGCCCGAGCACCGAGGAGCAGGCCAGAATGGCCTGCACCGTGGGTGCAAAGCCCTATTGTTTTTGCTTCGTTTATTATTATTATTATTATTATTATTATTATTATTTTCCGAAATTAATCGCATTTTTGAAGGCCTAAACATGCTCAAAAACTCATTAAATTTTGCACACGCATCAGAAGTGGTGAAAATTTAAATGTGGTATAGGCGTCAGAAGTGGGCGTGTAGAAATGGCTCGATAGCGCCACCTGCAAAATTTCAAGAGAACAGCCCCCCCCCCCGCTACGAAAAACGTACAGATACGAATTTTGGTAGGATCATCTATCACCCCAAGACCTACAAAAAAGTCTCTTGGAACTAAGCTCTAAACCCCACAGGAAGTCGGCCATTTTGAATTTTCTCTGTCATTTTTTTACATTTCCAAGCGTCGTACTTTAACGAACTTCTTCTAGAGATTTAATCCGATCATCATCATATTTGGTCAATCTCATCTAAAGGCCTTTGCGATGTTAAATTGCGGAGATCTTGACTTTTCGTTGGAGGGTGTGTCCGTGGCGGCCTGACAAAGTTAGGCATTTTCGCGATGAAACAGGAAGTTGTTATAACTCAGGCATACCATGTCCAATCTGCCCCACGCTTCACATGTTTGATAATAGTCTCGACCTGAACACATTTTAATGCCAATATTCAGCTTCAGTCATAGCGCCACCTAGAGGTAGCAGGAAATGCCATGTTTTACGCTGTGATTTACTGCTCTTAGAGATTTAATCAAATCATCATCATATTTGGTCAGACTGATGTTAAGCCCTTTGCCATGATAAATTGCGAAGATCTTGACTTTTCGTTGAAGGGCGTGTCCGTGGCGGCCTGGCAAAGTGTGATGTTTTGACATGAAACAGGAAGCTGTTGTAATTCAGGCATACATTATCCGATCTGCTCCAGACTTCACACGTTTGATAAGGGTCCCGGCCTGAACACCTCAATATAACCAATCAGGTACCATCATAGCGCCACCTGCTGCACACAGGCGGTGTGGCACATCAGTTTTCCTTTGAATATCCACCTGTATTTACCCACTTTAATTTATACCCCCCTGGTTTACTGCTTTACTAATGCCATAGCGTAGCGGTGCACATGCGTGCGAGGGCCCTTCCATCGCTGCTTGCAGCTTTAATTAGGGCCCGAGCACCGAGGAGCAGGCCAGAATGGCCTGCACCGAAAGGTGCGAAGCCCTATTGTTTTTGCTCGGATTATTAGGGCCCGAGCACCGAGGAGCAGGCCAGAATGGCCTGCACCGAAAGGTGCGAAGCCCTATTGTTTTTGCTCGAATTTATTATTTTTTTATTTATTTTTTTTTTATTTTTTTTAACACTTTTGGGCATTTTGGGTGCCTTAACATACTCGAAAACTCTTGAAATTTGGCACAGCCATCAGAGTCGTCCGTCATTGCGAACGGGCAAAGGCTGGAACACGGGCGTGGCACAGGGGCTCTGTAGCGCCCCCTGTAATGCAAGAAAAAACATTGGTGCACAGATCGTGCAAACATGTACGCACATGTACGAGAGTTGGTGCGCATATAGATCTCATCGATCCGAACAACTTTCGCCCTCTAACATTTTAGCTCCGCCCAACAGGAAGTCAGCCATTTTGGATTGTTTAAAAAATGCATGCAGTGAACTTTTAAATACTCCTTCTAGGGGATTCATGGGATTGACACCAAACGTGGTGAACATGATGTCAAGACATTGGACTTGCTAAATTGCGAAGGGATTTTTGATATCTCGAACGGTTCTGCCATGGCGAGGCGACAAAGTCATGGCGAATTCAGAAAAACAGGAAGTGTCTAATATCTAAGGCAAAAAAAGTCTTATTGTGATGCAATGCGGTGTGTTTGTTCTTCTGAAGATTCCGATCGCATCGATGTGCCTATTGTGACTCCCGGGTATAGCGCCACCACCAGGCGCCAGGAAGTGTGTCAGTCATGAACTTTTAAATACTTCTCCTAGGGAATTCATACGATTGACACCAATCGTGGTGAACATGATGCTGAGACATTGGACTTGCTAAATTGCGAAGGGATTTTTGATATCTCGAACGGTGTTGCCATGGCGAGGCGACAAATTTATGGCGAATTCAGAGAAACAGGAAGTGTCTAATATCTAAAGCAAAAAATGTCTTATTGGGATGAAACGCATTGTGTATGTTCGGCCAAGGATTCCGATCGCATCGATGTGCCTATTGTGAGTTTCGGGTATAGCGCCACCAACAGGCACCAGGAAGTGTGGCAGTCACAAAAGGTGGATTTTTTGACAGTTGCATGCGGTGAACTTTTAAATACTCCTCCTAGGATTTTCATGCGATTGACACCAAAAGTGGTCAACATGATGCTGAGACATTGTAGATGATAAATTGCGAAGAGATTTTTGATATCTCGAATGCTGCTCCCATAGCAACACGTCAAATTTTACTTTCATTTTCAGGCATATTTAAGCACTTGGCATGCACTTTGGGTGCCTTAACATGCTCGAAAACACCAGGAATTTGGCACAGACCTCAAAGTCGTCGGCCATTAGGACCGGGCAAACGCTGGAACACGGGCGTGGCAGTAGAGCTCTGTAGCGCCCCCTATAATGCAAAAAAATTATTGGTGCACAAATCGGGCAAACATGTACGCACATGTACGAGAGTTGGTACGTATATAGATCCCATCGACTCGAACAGCTTTCACAATCAAACCTATTAGCTCCGCCCAACAGGAAGTCGGCCATTTTGGATGGTTTCAAAAATGCATACGGTGAACTTTTAAATACTCCTTCTAGGGGATTCATGGGATTGACACCAAACGTGGTGAACATGATGGCGAGACATTGTTCTTGCTAATTTGCGAAGGGATTTTTGATATCTCGAACGGTTCTGTCATGGCGAGGCGACAAATTCATGGCGAAATCAGAGAAACAAGAAGTGTCTGATATCTAAGGTAAAAAATGTCTTATTGTGATGACACACTGGGTGTTTGTTCGTCTGAAGATTCTGATCGCATCGATGTGCCTATTGTGAGTCTCGGGTATAGCGCCACCACCAGGCGCCAAGAAGTGTTGCAGTCACAAAGGTTGATTTTTTTGACAGTTCCATGTGATGTTCTTTTAAATACTCCTCCAAGAATGTTTTTGTGATTGACACCAAAAGTGGTCAACATGATGCTGAGACATTGTAGAAGCTAAATTGCGAAGGAATTTTTGACATCTCGAACGCTGTTGCCATGGCAACGCTTCAAACTTTTCTTTAATTTCAGGCATATTTAAGGCTCATGGCGTGCTTAGATTAACTTTAAATTTGGCACACACATTAGAGTTGTCGGCTGTTAAGTGTTGACAAAAAGGTCAGATAAAGGCGTGTCTATTTAGTGGCTCACTAGTGCCCCCGTTTGTCTAAAATGTGGGGTTTCTTTTACCTACAGTACCCAAATTGGTCAGTAGCAACATGAAATAGTCCACTGATATTTACCCACTCGATGCACGTGCCCACCGTGCATCGTTTTCTCGGAGGCACCGTGTAGCGGTAAAAAAACGTGCGAGGGCCCGCCATCGCTGCTTGCAGCTATATTTTTTTTTATTTATTTTTTTTTATTATTTTTTTCAACACTTTTGGACATTTTGGGGGCCTTAACATACTCGAAAACTCTTGAAATTTGGCACAGACATCAGAGTCATCCGTGATCGCCGAAAGCCAAAGGCTGGAACACGGGCGTGGCACGGGGGCTCTGTAGCGCCCCCTGTAATGCAAAAACAAACAGGAGTGCACAGATCGGGCAAACATGTACGCACATTTACGAAAGTTGGTACACATATAGATCTCATCGACCCGAACAACTTTCGCCCTCTAACATTTTAGCTCCGCCCAACAGGAAGTCCGCCATTTTGGATTGTTTAAAAAATGCATGCAGTGAACTTTTGAATACTCCTCCTAGGGGATTCATGCAAATGACACCAAACGTGGTGATCATGATGTCAAGACATTGGACTTGCTAAATTGCGAAGGGATTTTTGATATCTCGAACGGTGTTGCCATGGCGAAGCGGCAAAGTCATGGCGAAATCAGAGAAACAGGAAGTGTCTAATATCTAAGGCAAAAAATGTCTTATTATGATGACACGCGGGGTGTTTGTTCGTCTGAAGATTTCGATCGCATCGATGTGCCTATTGTAAGTCTCGGGTATAGCGCCACCACCAGGCGCCAGGAAGTGTTGCAGTCACAAAGGTTGATTTTTTTGACAGTTCCATGTGATGTTCTTTTAAATACTCCTCCTAGAATGTTTATGCGATTGACACCAAAAGTGGTCAACATGATGCCAAGACATAGTAGATGATAAATTGCGAAGGGATTTTTGATATCTCAAACGCTGTTCCCATGGCAACGCGTCAAACTTTTTACTTTCATTTTAAAGGCTTATTTAAGCCTGACAGTCACATGCAATGTTCTTTTTAATACTCCTTCTAGGGAAATAATGCAATTCACACCAGAAGTTGTCAACATGATGCTGAGACATTGTAGACGCTAAATTGCGAAGGAATTTTTGACATCTCTAACGCTGTTCCCATGGCAACGTGTCAAACTTTACTTTTATGTCAGGCATATTTAAGGCTCTTGGTGTGCTTAGATTGAATTTAAATTTGGCACACACATCAGAGTTGTCGGCTGTTAAGTGTTGACAAACAGGTCAGACATAGGTGTGTCTATTTAGTGTCTTACTAGCGCCCCCGTTTGTCTAAAATGTGGGGTTTCTTTTACCTACAGTACCTAAATATCCACTGATATTTACCCACTTGATGCACTTGCCCACCGTGCATCGTTTTCTCGGAGGCACCGTGTAGCGGTAAAAAAATGTGCGAGGGCCCGCCATCGCTGCTTGCAGCTATATTTAGGGCCCGAGCACCGAGGAGCAGGCCAGAATGGCCTGCACCGAAAGGTGCGAAGCCCTATTGTTTTTGCTCGGATTATTATTTTTTTATTTTTTATTTATTTTTTATTTTTTTCAACACTTTTGGACATTTTGGGGGCCTTAACATACTCGAAAACTCTTGAAATTTGGCACAGACATCAGAGTCGTCCGTGATCGCCGAAAGCCAAAGGCTGGAACACGGGCGTGGCACGGGGGCTCTGTAGCGCCCCCTGTAATGCAAAAACAAACAGGAGTGCACAGATCGGGCAAACATGTACGCACATTTACGAAAGTTGGTACACATATAGATCTCATCGACCCGAACAACTTTCGCCCTCTAACATTTTAGCTCCGCCCAACAGGAAGTCCGCCATTTTGGATTGTTTAAAAAATGCATGCGGTGAACTTTTGAATACTTCTCCTAGGGGATTCATGCAAATGACACCAAATGTGGTGATCATGATGTCAAGACATTGGACTTGCTAAATTGCGAAGGGATTTTTGATATCTCAAACGGTGTTGCCATGGCGAAGCGGCAAATTCATGGCGAAATCAGAGAAACAGGAAGTGTCTAATATCTAAGGCAAAAAATGTCTTATAGTGATGACACGCGGGGTGTTTGTTCGTCTGAAGATTCCGATCGCATCGATGTGCCTATTGTAAGTCTCGGGTATAGCGCCACCACCAGGCGCCAGGAAGTGTTGCAGTCACAAAGGTTGATTTTTTTGACAGTTCCATGTGATGTTCTTTTAAATACTCGTCCTAGAATGTTTATGCGATTGACACCAAAAGTGGTCAACATGATGCCAAGACATAGTAGATGATAAATTGCGAAGGGATTTTTGATATCTCAAACGTTGTTCCCATGACAACGCGTCAAACTTTACTTTCATTTTAAAGGCATATTTAAGCCCTTCAGTTGCATGCAGTGAACTTTTCAATACTCCTTCTAGGATATTCATGCGATTGACACCAAACGTGGTCAACATGATGCCGAGACATTGGAGATGATAAATAGTGAAGGGATTTTTGATATATCAAACGCTGTTCCCATGGCAATGCGTCAAACTTTTTACTTTCATTTTAAAGGCTTATTTAAGCCTGACAGTCGCATGCAATGTTCTTTTTAATACTCCTTCTAGGGAAATAATGCAATTCACACCAGAAGTTGTCAACATGATGCTGAGACATTGTAGACGCTAAATTGCGAAGGAATTTTTGACATCTCTAACGCTGTTCCCATGGCAACGTGTCAAACTTTACTTTTATGTCAGGCATATTTAAGGCTCTTGGTGTGCTTAGATTAACTTTAAATTTGGCACACACATCAGATTTGTCGGCTGTTAAGTGTTGACAAAAACGTCAGATAAAGGCGTGTCTATTTAGTGGCTCACTAGCGCCCCCGTTTGTCTAAAATGTGGGGTTTCTTTTACCTACAGTACCTAAATGGGTCAGTAGCAGCATGATATTTACCCACTTGATGCACTTGCCCACCGTGCATCGTTTTCTCGGAGGCACCGTGTAGCGGTAAACAAACGTGCGAGGGCCCGCCATCGCTGCTTGCAGCTATATTTATTATTTATTCTTCTTCTTCTCCAAAGTGAATCGCATTTTTGAGGGGCGAAACATGCTCGAAAACTCATGAAATTTTGCACACATGTCAGAAGTGGCGATAAATTACTTGTGGTATAGGTGCCAGAAGTTGGCGTGTAGAAATGGCTCGATAGCGCCACCTGCAAAATTTCAAGAGAACAGCCCCCCCGCTACGAAAAACGTACAGATACGAAATTTGGTAGGATCATCTATCACCCCAAGACCTACAAAAAAGTCTCTTGGAGCGAAGCTCTAAACCCAACAGGAAGTCCGCCATTTTGAATTTTTGCCTTGATTTTTGTGCAAATTTGGTCATTTCCAGGCTTCATACTTTAACATACTCCTCCTACAGATTTAATCCGATCATCGTCATATTTGGTCAATCTCATCTAAAGGCCTTTGCGATGTTAAATTGCGGAGATCTTGTTTTTTCGTCAGAGGGTGTGTCCGTGGCGGCCTGACAAATTTCTGCATTTTCGCCATGAAACAGGAAGTGGCTCTAACTCAGGCATACAATGTCCAATCTGCCCCACGCTTCATACGTTTGATAAGGGTCTTGGCCTGAACACATTTCAATGCCAATATTCAACTTCACTCATAGCGCCACCTAGAGGTAGAAGGAAATACCATGTTTTACGCTGTGATTTACTGCTCTTAGAGATTTAATCAAATCATCATCATATTTGGTCTGACTGATGTTAAGCCTGTTGCAGTGATAAATTGCAAAGATCTTGACTTTTCGTTGAAGGGCGTGTCCGTGGCGGCCTGGCAAAGTGTGATGTTTCACCATGAAACAGGAAGCTGTTGTAATTCAGACATACATAATCCGCCTTTTATGCTGTGACTTACTGCTCTTAGAGATTTAACCATATCAGCATCATATTTCATAAGTCTAATCTCAAGACCTTGTGTGATGATAAATAGCAACGACCTTGACTTTTCGTTAAAGGGCGTGTCCGTTGCGGCCTCGCAAATATCGCTAAATGAATCCCATTTTTGACAGCCTAAACGAGCTCAAAAAGTCATGAAACGTTGCACACGTGTCAAAAGTGGCGAATATTTTCATGTGATATAGGCTTCAGAACTTGGGGTGTTAAAATGGCTCTATAGCGCCACCTACAAAAATTCAATAGAGCAGCCCCCCCGCTACGTTAATCGCACAGATACGAAATGCGGTAGGATCATGTATCACCCCAAGACCTACAAAAAAGTCTTTGGAGCAAAGCTCTAAACCTCACAGGAAGTCAGCCATTTTGAATTTTCTCTGTTATTTGAGTGCAAATTTTGCCATTTCTGGCCTTCGTATTTTAACAAACTCCTCCTATAAATTTAATCAGATAATCATCATATTTGGTGAGTGTCATCTAAAGGGCTTTGCAATGCTAAATTGCAGAGATCTTGACATTTCAATGGAGGGTGTGTATGTGGCGGCTTGCCAAATTTCTGCGTTTCTCAATGAAACAGGAAGTTGTTCTAACTCAGGTTTAAAATGTCCAATCTGACCCACGCTTCACAAGTTTGATAATTGTCCTGTCCTGAACACATCAACATGGCAATATTCAGTAAAAGTTATAGCGCCACCTGCTGGAAGCAGGAAATTACATGTTTTACACTGTGATTTACTGCTCATTGAAATGTATTCAGATCATCATCATATATGGTCAGTCTGAACTTAGGGACTTCACAATGATAAATTGTGAAGATCTTGACATTTCGTTAAAGGGGCGTGTCCGTTGTGGCCTGTCAAAGTTTGATTTTTTGCCATGAAAAAGCTGTTGTAACTCAGACATGCAATGTTCGACCTGTCACAGACATCATACGTTTGACAAGGGTCCTGGCCTCAACACATCAATGTTACAACAATCAATTACAATCATAGCGCCACCTGCTGCATAAAGGAGTAGTGGCACTTCAAAGTTCCTTTGAATATCCAACTATATTTATCCACGGAAATTTCAATCCCCCTGGTTAATTGCTTTACTAAGGCCATAGATTGGCGGTGCACATGAGTGCGAGGGCCCTTCCATCACTGCTTGCAGTTTTAATTATTAGGGCCCGAGCACACAAGTGTGAGGACCCTATTGTTTTTGCTCGGTTTATTAGGGCCCGAGCACACCGGGGTGTGAGGACCCTATTGTTTTTGCTCGGTTTATTATTATTATTATTATTAGGGCCCGAGCACCGAGGAGCAGGCCAGAATGGCCTGCACCGTGGGTGCAAAGCCCTATTGTTTTTGCTTCGTTTATTATTATTATTATTATTATTATTATTATTATTATTATTTTCTGAAATGAATCGCATTTTTGAAGGCCTAAACATGCTCAAAAACTCATGAAAATTTGCACACGCGTCAGAAGTGGCAAAAATTTACATGTAGTATAGGCGTCAGAAGTGGGCGTGTAGAAATGGCTCGATAGCGCCACCTGCAAAATTTCAAGAGAACAGCCCCCCCACTACGAAAAACGTACAGATACGAAATTTGGTAGGATCATCTAGCAGCCCAAGACCTACAAAAAAGTCTCTTGGAGCTAAGCTCTAAACCCCACAGGAAGTCGGCCATTTTGAATTTTCTCTGTCATTTTTTGACATTTCCAAGCGTCGTACTTTAACGAACTCCTCCTGGTGATTTAATCTGATCATTATCATATTTGGTCAGTCTCATCTAAAGGCCTTTGCGATGCTAAATTGCGGAGATCTTGACTTTTTGTTGGAGGGTGTGTCCGTGGCGGCCTGACAAAGTTCTGCATTTTCGCCATGAAACAGGAAGTTGTTATAACTCAGGCATACAATGTCCAATCTGCCCCACGCTTCACATGTTTGATAAGGATCCCGGCCTGAACACGACAATATAACAATAATCAGGTACAGTCGTAGCGCCACCTGCTGCACACAAGCGGTGTGGCACATCAGTTTCCCTTTGAATATCCACCTATATTTACCCACTTTAATTCATATCCCCCTGGTTCACTGCTTTACTAATGCCATAGGGTAGCGGTGCACATGCGTGCGAGGGCCCTTCCATCGCTGCTTGCAGCTTTAATTATTATTTATTCTTCTTCTTCTCCAAAGTGAATCGCATTTTTGAGGGGCGAAACATGCTCGAAAACTCATGAAATTTTGCAAACATGTCAGAAGTGGCGAAAATTTACATGTGGCATAGGCGCCAGAAGTGGGCGTGTAGAAATGTCTCGATAGCGCCATCTGCAAAATTTCAAGAGAACAGCCCCCCCGCTACGAAAAACGTACAGATACGAAATTTGGTAGGATCATCTATCACCCCAAGACCTACAAAAAAGTCTCTTGGAGGGAAGCTCTAAACCCCACAGGAAGTCGGCCATTTTTAATTTTCACTGTGATATCTGAGCAAATTTTGGCATTTCCAGGCTTTGTACTTTAACGAACTCCTCCTACAGATTTAATCCGATCATCATTATATTTGGTCAGTCTTATCTAAAGGCCTTTGCAATGTGAAATTGCGGAGATCTTGACTTTTCGTTGGAGGGTGTGTCCGTGGCAGCCTGGCAAATTTTGTCTTTTTCGCGATGAAACAGGAAGTGGCTCTAACTCAGTCATACAATGTCCAATCTGCCCCACGCTTCACACGTTTGATAAGGGTCTTGGCCTGAACACATTTCAATGCCAATATTCAGCTTCAGTCATAGCGCCACCTAGAGGTAGCAGGAAATACCATGTTTTACGCTGTGATTTACTGCTCTTAGAGATTTAATCAAATCATCATCATATTTGGTCAGACTGATGTTAAGCCCTTTGCGGTGATAAATTGCGAAGATCTTGACTTTTCGTTGAAGGGCGTGTCCTTGGCGGACTGGTAAATTGTGATGTTTTGACATGAAAAAGGAAGCTGTTGTAATTCAGGCATACATTGTTCGATCTGCCCCAGACTTCACACGTTTGTTAAGGGTCCCAGCCTAAACACGTCAATATAAAAATAATCAGGTACCATCATAGCGCCACCTACTGCACACAGGCGTTGTGGCACATCAATTTTCCGTTGAATATCCACCTATATTTACCCACTTTAATTCATATCCCCCTGGCTCACTGCTTTACTAATGCCATAGGGTAGCGGTGCACATGCGTGCGAGGGCCCTTCCATCGCTGCTTGCAGCTTTAATTATTATTATTATTATTATTATTCCGTTTCTTCTCCAAAGTGAAACGCATTTTTGAGGGGCGAAACATGCTCGAAAGCTCATGAAATTTTGCACACATGTCAGAAGTGGCGAAAATTTACATGTGGCATAGGCGCCAGAAGTGGGCGTGTAGAAATGGCTCGATAGCGCCACCTGCAAAATTTCATGAGAACAGCCCCCCCGCTACGAAAAACGTACAGATACGAAATTTGGTAGGAGCATCTATCACCCCAAGACCTACAAAAAAGTCTCTTGGAGCAAAGCTCTAAACCCCACAGGAAGTCAGCCATTTTTAATTTTTGCCTTGATTTTTGTGCAAATTTGGTCATTTCCAGGCTTCATACTTTAACGAACTCCTCCTACAGATTTAATCAGATCATTGTCATATTTGGTCAATCTCATCTAAATGCCTTTGCGATGTTAAATTGTGGATTCATCGATTGTGATGTCATGCGATTGACACCAAAAGTGGTCAACATGATGCTGAGACATTGTAGATGATAAATTGCGAAGGGATTTTTGATATCTCGAATGTTGTTCCTATGGCAACGCGACAAATTTTACTTTCATTTTAAAGGCTTATTTAAGCATTACAGTTGCATGCGATGTTTTTTTAAATACTCTTTCTAGGTAAATAATGTTATTGACACCAGAAGTGGTCAACATGATGCTGAGACATTGTAGATGCTAAATTGCGAAGGATTTTTGACATCTCGAACGCTGTTCCCATGGCAACACGTCAAACTTTACTTTTATTTCAGGCATATTTAAGGCTCTTGGCGTGCTTAGATTAAATTTAAATTTGGCACACACATCCGAGTTGTCGGCTGTTAAGTGTTGACAAAAAGGTCAGATAAAGGTGTGTCTATTTAGTGTCTCACTAGCGCCCCCGTTTGTCTAAAATGTGGGGTTTCTTTTACCTACAGTACCTAAATGGATCAGTAGCAACATGAAATAGTCCACTGATATTTACCCACTTGATGCCCTTGCCCACCGTGCATCGTTTTTTCGGAGGCACCGTGTAGCGGTAAAAAAACGTGCGAGGGCCCGCCATCGCTGCTTGCAGCTATATTTATTTTTATTATTTTTTTTTTTTTTTTTTTTTTTTTACGTTTCGGGGCAATTTGGGGGCCTTAACATACTCGAAAACTCTTGAAATTTGGCACAGACATCAGAGTCGTCCGTGATCGCCGAAAGCCAAAGGCTGGAACACGGGCGTGGTACGGGGGCTCTGTAGCGCCCCCTGTAATGCAAAAACAAACAGGAGTGCGCAGATCGGGCAAACATGTACGCACATGTACGAAAGTTAGTACACATATAGATCTCATCAACCCGAACAACTTTCACACTCTAACCTATTAGCTCCGCCCAACAGGAAGTCGGCCATTTTGGATTGTTTAAAAAATGCATGCGGTAAACTTTTGAATACTTCTCCGAGGGAATACATGGGATTGACACCAAACGTGGTGATCATGATGTCGAGACATTGTACTTGCTAAATTGCGAAGGGATTTTTGATATCTCGAACGGTTCTGCCATGGCGAAGCGACAAAGTCATGGCGAAATCAGAGAAACAGGAAGTGTGTAATATCTAAGGCAAAAAATGTCTTATTGTGATGACATGCGGGGTGTTTGTTCGTCTGAAGATTCCGATCGCATCGATGTGCCTATTGTGAGTCTCGGGTATAGCGCCACCACCAGGCACCAGGAAGTGTGTCATTCACAAAGGTGGATTTTTTTGACAGTTGCATGCAATGTTCTTTTAAATACTCCTTTTAGGATATTCATGCGATTGACACCAAAAGTGGTCAACATGATGCCGAGACATTGTAGATGATAAATTGCGAAGGGATTTTTGATATCTCGAACGCTGTTCCCATGGCAACGCGTAAAATTTTACTTCAATTTCAGGAATATTTAAGCCTCTTGGCATGCTTAGATTAACTTCAAATTTGGCACACACATCAGAGTTGTCGGCTGTTAAGTGTGGACAAAAAGGTGAGATAAAGGCGTGTCTCTTAAGTGGCTCACTAGCGCCCCCGTTTGTCTAAAATGTGGGGTTTCTTTTACCTACAGTCCCCAAATGGGTCAGTAACAACATAAAATAGTCCACCGATATTTACCCACTTGATGCACTTGCCCACCGTGCATCGTTTTCTCGGAGGCACCGTGTAGCGGTAAATAAACGTGCGAGGGCCCGCCATCGCTGCTTGCAGCTATATTTATTATTATTATTATTATTTATTTATTTTTTTTTTAACACTTTTGAACATTTTGGGGGCCTTAACATACTCGAAAACTCTTGAAATTTGGCACACACGTCAGAGTCGTCCGTCATCGCCGAAAGCCAAAGGCTGGAACACGGGCGTGGCAGGGGGGCTCTGTAGCGCCCCCTGTAATGCAAAAACAAACAGTAGTGCATAGATCGGGCAAAAATGTACGCACATGTATGAAAGTTGGTACACATATAGATCTCATCGACCCGAACAACTTTCGCCCTCTAACATTTAATCTCCGCCCAACAGGAAGTCGGCCATTTTGGATTGTTTAAAAAATGCATGCGGTGAACTTTTGAATACTCCTCCGAGGGGATACATGGGATTGACTCCAAACGTGGTGATCATGATGTCAAGACATTGGACTTGCTAAATTGCGAAGGGATTTTTGATATCTCGAACGGTTCTGTCATGGCGAGGCGACAAACTTATGGCGAAATCAGAGAAACAGGAATTGCCTAATATCTAAGGCAAAAAATGTCTTATTGTAATGACACGCGGGGTGTTTGTTCGTCTGAAGATTCCGATCGCATCGATGTTCCTATTGTGACTCCCGGTTATAGCGCCACCACCAGGCGCCAGGAAGTGTGTCAGTCACAAAGGTGGATTTTTTTGACAGTTCCATCCGATGTTCTTTTAAATACTCCTCCTAGGATTTTCATGCGATTGACACCAAAAGTGATCAACATGATGCCGAGACATTGTAGATGATAAATTGCGAAGGAATTTTTGACATCTCGAACGCTGTTCCCATGGCAACGCGTCAAACTTTACTTTTATGTCAGTCATATTTAAGGCTTTTGTCCTGCTTAGATTAACTTTAAATTTGGCACACACATCAGAGTTGTCGGCTGTTAAGTGTTGACAAAAAGGTCAGATAAAGGCGTGTTTATTTAGTGGCTCACTAGCGCCCCCGATTGTCTAAAATGTGGGGTTTCTTTTACCTACAGTACCTAAATAGGTCAGTAGCAACATGAAATACTCCACAGATATTTACCCACTTGATGCACTTGCCCACCGTGCATCGTTTTCCTCGAAGGCACCGTGTAGCGGTACATAAACGTGCGAGGGCCCGCCATCGCTGCTTGCAGCTATATTATTATTATTATTATTTTTTTTTTTCAACACTTTTGGGCATTTTGTTGGCCTTAACATACTCGAAAACTCTTGAAATTTGGCACAGACATCAGAGTCGTCCGTGATCGCCGAAAGCCAAAGGCTGGAACACGGGCGTGGCACGGGGGCTCTGTAGCGCCCCCTGTAATTCAAAAACAAACAGGAGTGCGCAGATCGGGCAAACATGTACGCACATGTACGAAAGTTGGTACACATATAGATCTCATCGACCTGAACAACTTTCGCACTCTAACCTATTAGCTCCGCCCAACAGGAAGTCGGCCATTTTGGATTGTTTAAAAAATGCATGCGGTGAACTTTTGAATACTCCTCTGAGGGAAAACATGGGATTGACACCAAACGTGGTGATCATGATGTCGAGACATTGTACTTGCTAAATTGCGAAAGGATTTTTGATATCTCGAACGGTTCTGCCATGGCGAGGCGACAAAGTCATGGCGAAATCAGAGAAATAGGAAGTGTCTAATATCTAAGGCAAAAAATGTCTTATAGTGATGACACGCGGGGTGTTTGTTTGTCTGAAGATTCCGATCGCATCGATGTGCCTATTGTAAGTCTCGGGTATAGCGCCACCACCAGGCGCCAGGAAGTGTTGCAGCCACAAAGGTTAATTTTTTTGACAGTTCCATGTGATGTTCTTTTAAATACTCCTCCTAGAATGTTTATGCGATTGACACCAAAAGTGGGGAACATGATGCCAAGACATTGTAGATGATAAATTGCGAAGGGATTTTTGAAATCTCGAACGTTGTTCCCATGGCAACGCATCAAACTTTACTTTCATTTTAAAGGCATATTTAAGCCCTTCAGTTGCATGCAGTTAACTTTTAAATACTCCTTCTAGAATAATCATGCAATTGACACCAAAAGTGGTCAACATGATGCAGAGACATTGTAGACGATAAATTGCGAAGGGATTTTTGATATCTCCAACTCTGTTCCCATGGCAACGTGTCAAACTTTACCTTCATTTTTACACATATTAAAGACTGACAGTTACATGCTGTGAACTTTTGAATACTCCTTGTATGGGATTCGTGCGATTGACACCAAAAGTGGTCAACATCATGCTGAGACATTGTAGATGCTAAATTGCGAAGGAATTTTTGACATCTCGAACGCTGTTCCCATGGCAACGCGTCAAAACTTTACTTTCATTTCAGGCATATTTAAGGCTCTTGGCGTGCTTAGATTAAATTTAAATTTGGCACACACATCAGAGTTGTCGGCTGTTAAGTGTTGACAAAAAGGTCAGACATAGGCGTGTCTCTTAAGTGGCTCACTAGTGCCCCCGTTTGTCTAAAATGTGGGGTTTCTTTTACCTACAGTCCCCAAATGGGTCAGTAAAAACATTAAATAGCCCACTGATATTTACCCACTTGATGCACATGCCCACCGTGCATCGTTTTCTCGGACGCACCGTGTAGCGGTAAACAAACGTGCGAGGGCCCGCCATCGCTGCTTGCAGCTATATTTATTATATTTTTTTTTTCAACACTTTTGGACTTTTTGAGTGCCTTAACATACTCGAAAACTCTTGAAATTTGGCACAGACGTCAGAGTCGTCCGTCATCGCAGAAATCCAAAGGCTGGAACACGGGCGTGGCACGGGGGCTCTGTAGCGCCCCCTGTAATTCAAAAACAAACATTGGGGCACAGATCGGGCAAAAATGTACGCACATGTACGAGAGTTGGGACACATATAGATCTCATCGACCCGAACAACTTTCGCCCTCTAACATTTAAGCTCCGCCCAACAGGAAGTCGGCTATTTTGGATTGTTTAAAAAATGCATGCGGTAAACTTTGGAATACTCCTTCTAGGGGATTCATGGGATTGACACCAAACGTGGTGATCATGATGTCGAGACATTGTACTTGCTAAATTGTGAAGGGATTTTTGATATCTCGAACGGTTCTGCCATGGCGAAGTGACAAAGTCATGGCGAAATCAGAGAAATAGGAAGTGTCTAATATCTAAGCCAAAAAATTTCTTATTGTGATGACATGCGGGGTGTTTGTTCGTCTGAAGATTCCGATCGCATCGATGTGCCTATTGTGAGTCTCTGGTATAGCGCCACCACCAGGCTCCAGGAAGTGTGTCAGTCACGAAGCTGGATTTTTTTGACAGTTCCATGCAATGTTCTTTTAAATACTCCTTCTAGAATAATCATGCGATTGACACCAGAAGTGGTCAACATGATGCCGAGACATTGTAGATGATAAATTGCGAAGAAATTTTTGACATCTCGAACGCTGTTCCCATGGCAACGCGTCAAACTTTACTTTAATTTCAGGCATGTTTAAGGCTCTTGGCGTGCTTAGTTGAGCTTTAAATTTGGCACACACATCAGAGTTTTCGGCTGTTAAGTGTTGACAAAAACGTCAGATAAAGGTGTGTCTCTTAAGTGGCTCACTAGTGCCCCTGTTTGTTTAAAATGTGGGGTTTCTTTTACCTACAGTCCCCAAATGGCTCAGAAACAACATTAAATAGACCACTGATATTTTACCCACTTGATGCCCTTGCCCACCGTGCATCGTTTTCTCGGACGCACCGTGTAGCGGTAAAAAAACGTGCGAGGGCCCGCCATTGCTGCTTGCAGCTATATTTATTATTATTATTATTTATTTATTTTTTTTTCAACACTTTTGGGACTTTTGAGTGCCTTAACATACTCGAAAACTCTTGAAATTTGGCACAGACGTCAGAGTCGTCCGTCATTGCAGAAAACCAAAGGCTGGAACACGGGCGTGGCAGGGGGGCTCTGTAGCGCCCCCTGTAATGAAAAAAAAACATTGGTGCACAGATCGGACAAACATGTACGCACATGTACGAAAGTTGGTACGCATATAGATCTCATCGACCCGAACAACTTTCGTACTCTAACATATTAGCTCCGCCCAACAGGAAGTCGGCCATTTTGGATTGTTTAAAAAATGCATGCGGTGAACTTTTGAATACTCCTCCTATTGGATTAATGGGATTGACACCAAACGTGGTGATCATGAAGCTGAGACATTGTACTTGCTAAATTGCGAAGGGATTTTTGATATCTCGAACGGTTTTGTCATGGTGAGGCGACAAATTCATGGCGAAATCAGAGAAACAGGAAGTGTCTAATATCTAAGGCAAAAAATGTCTTATTGTGATGACACGCGGGGTGTTTGTTCGTCTGAAGATTCCGATCGCATCGATGCGCCTATTGTGACTCCCGGGTATAGCGCCACCACCAGGCGGCAGGAAGTGTGTCAGTTACAAAGCTGGATTTTTTTGACAGTTCCATGCAATGTTCTTTTAAATACTCCTTCTAGAAAAATCATGCAATTGACACCAAAAGTGGCCAACATGATGCTGAGACATTGTAGATGATAAATTGCGACATTGTAGATGATAAATGGGATTTTTGATATCTCGAATGTTGTTCCTATGGCAACGCGACAAATTTTACTTTCATTTTAAAGGCTTATTTAAGCATTACAGTTGCATGCGATGTTCTTTTAAATACTCCTTCTAGGTAAATAATGTTATTGACACCAGAAGTGGTCAACATGATGCTGAGACATTGTAGATGCTAAATTGCGAAGGGATTTTTGATATCTCGAATGCTGTTCCCATGGCAACGTGTCAAACTTTACTTTCATTTTTACACATATTTAAGACTGACAATTACATGCTGTGAACTTTTGAATACTCCTCGTATGGGATTCATGCGATTGACACCAAAAGTGGTCAACATGATGCTGAGACATTGTAGATGCTAAATTGCGAAGGAATTTTTGACATCTCGAACACTGTTCCCATGGCAACACGTCAAACTTTACTTTTATTTCAGGCATATTTAAGGCTCTTGGGCGTGCTTAGATTAAATTTAAATTTGGCACACACATCAGAGTTGTCGGCTGTTAAGTGTTGACAAAAACGTCAGATAAAGGCGTGTCTATTTAGTGTCTCACTAGCGCCCCCGTTTGTCTAAAATGTGGGGTTTCTTTTACCTACAATACCTAAATGGATCAGTAGCAACATGAAATAGTCCACTGATATTAACCCACTTGATGCACATGACCACTGTGCATTGTTTTCTCGGAGGCACCGTGTAACGGTAAACAAACGTGCGAGGGCCCGCCATCGCTGCTTGCAGCTATATTTATTATTATTATTTTTTTTTTATTATTATTATTTTTTTTAACACTTTTGGGCATTTTGGGTGCCTTAACATACTCGAAAACTCTTGAAATTTGGCACAGACGTTAGAGTCGTCCGTCATTGCGAACAAAGGCTGGAACACAGGCGTGGCACAGGGGCTCTGTAGCGCCCCCTGTAATGAAAAAAAAAACATTGATGCACAGATCGTGCAAACATGTACGCACATGTACGAGAGTTGGTACACATATAGATCTCATCGACCCGAACAACTTTCGCCCTCTAACATTTTGGCTCCGCCCAACAGGAAGTTCGCCATTTTGGATTGTTTAAAAAATGCATGCAGTGAACTTTTGAATACTCCTCCTAGGGGATTCATGCAAATGACACCAAACGTGGTGATCATGATGTCAAGACAGTGGACTTGCTAAATTGCGAAGGGATTTTTGATATCTCGAACGGTGTTGCCATGGCGAAGTGGCAAAGTCATGGCGAAATCAGAGAAACAGGAAGTGTCTAATATCTAAGGTAAAAAATGTCTTATAGTGATGACACGCGAGGTGTTTGTTCGTCTGAAGATTCTGATCGCATCGATGTGCCTATTGTGAGTCTCGGGTATAGCGCCACCACCAGGCGCCAGGAAGTGTTGCAGTCTCAAAGGTTGATTTTTTGACAGTTCCATGTGATGTTCTTTTAAATACTCCTCCTAGAATGTTTATGCGATTGACACCAAACGTGGTCAACATGGTGCTGAGACATGTTAGATGATAAATTGCGAAGGGATTTTTGACATCTCGAACGCTGTTGCCATGGCAATGCATCAAAGTTTACTATTATTTCAGGAATATTTAAGCCTCTTGGCATGCTTAGATTAACTTCAAATTTGGCACACACATCAGAGTTGTCAACTGTTAAGTGTTGACAAACAGGTCAGACATAGGTGTGCCTCTTAAGTCGCTCACTAGCGCCCCCGTTTGTCCAAAATGTGGGGTTTCTTTTACCTACAGTCCCCAATTGGGTCAGTAACAACATAAATAGTCCACCGATATTTACCCACTTGATGCACTTGCCCACCGTGCATCGTTTTCTCGGAGGCACCGTGTAGCGGTAAAAAACGTGCGAGGGCCCGCCATCGCTGCTTGCAGCTATATTTTGATTTGTCTTCCTCCGCTGCCTTGGCAGCCTGATGTTGCGGAGCATCCGCTGCCAGCCTCTCACTAGCTGCATCCTCGCGAACCTGTGTTTGGCTCGGGCACCCACATTGCGTCCCACCGGGTTCCTTTGTGAGTATTTTTCCGTGGGGTTAATCCTACTAGCCCACGTTTCCCTCAGCAGAGCACTGCTTTGTTTACACAGCCACGGCTGTCATTTATACCTCAACTACGGTTGACTTTCGCCACCAATAGCCCTTAACGGGGCGGTGGCGTCCGCAGCGTTCCTATACCGCTCAGATTGGGCGCTTCCCAGTCGCTGGCACTACTGTGGGGTTAAAGGAACATCTAGTGCCCGGCCTTCTGCCTTAAAACCTAATTCTCCTTATCCTTAAGTGGAACCGGAGGGCTTTACGCAGACACTGGAAGAGGTCAGCCCTCAGTGCCGTTTTGGTAGGGATTCCCAATTCGACGGTCACGACGTGACGTCGTAGTGACCGACTGAAAGGGAACGTCTCGGTTACGTATGTAAACCCACGTTCCCTGAAGGAAGGGAACGGAGACGTCACGTCACGTCGCCACAGGGCTGCTCCCTGCTGTTTATCGGCCGGTCACACTTTCCGGCTTTCTCAGCGAAACGAAGCTAATTTCCATATTCGCACCTGTGGCTTATATACGCACCTGGCGGGGTGGTGCCAGCATTATGCAAATATCTCAATGCCAAGTTCATTGGCGTTTTAGTAGTTTACGAAGCAGATTGGTCTCTCTAAGCGAGTTCCCAATTCGTCGGTCACAACGTGACGTCTCCGTTCCCTTCCTTCAGGGAACGTGGGTTACATACGTAACCGAGACGTTCTCCACTTGGTGAAAATAATACCTTGATAAAGGCGATTTACTTTGCTGAAACATTGGTGGTAATTAATAAACTCTGCTTCAGTGAGTGTCGGGCGCCACCTGGTGGGCAGTGCTGAACAGTGCTCGCTATAGCCTGCAGGTACAATTCATTTTCGCACCATTTATCTCAAAGATATTTGGTGCAAAAGAGAGAGCACGCGAAAAAGAGTGTTTGAAACTCGTAGCAGCAGATTCAAGCAGCTGTAGTTATGTACTTGTGTTTGTGCTAGAAAAATAGTAAAAAAACTTGTGAAAAACTGTACACGCATGCAACCCTCATCGCACAGATGCACAAACTGATTTGCAAATGTACAAAATTTGTGTGTGACTTCACATATTTTGATGCAGGCATTCAAATAGGTTTTGCACCATATTTACTGCAGCAATTGTAGCAAAAAAATGTGAGCTTGTGAGTTTCTTAATCTGTGATTTGTAAAATGGGATTTGTGCAGCTGCACTGAAGGATTTGTGAAGGTGTAACTGTTGGGTTGTATTTGAGGTAAAGTCTACAAGTTTGCAACTCTTCATCTGTGACTTCAGATTTACTGATACACATGTGTGGATAATCTCTACAAATACAAATTCCACTGTCACAGATGTGCAGTTGTTTTGCACCAAATATACCTTCATAAAAGTGCTCCCACTCACTGATAAAAATAAATAGAGCAAAGGTGGAATAGTGTTAGAAACAATGGTTACGTATAATTAATGTGAGGATGTTATGTTTTAAAATGTTTTCCTTTATAGGACATCTGACTCAATCAAGTATGATACTTTGCCTCTCAAAATAAATTATTGACCCTCTTTTGAATTGATATCGCATCAATCGTTTATAAATAATAAATGTTGCATTATTACAATACGATCAACAACTTTAGCAGATTATTTAACATACCTCAATTCGTATTGCTTCAAGAAGGTCTGCTGCTATCCAGTGTTGTTTTTGGCAGCCCTTTTAGTTTTAGTTTTAGTCTTAGTCGTTTGGACGAAAATGCTTTTAGTTTTAGTCACATTTTAGTCACTTATAAAATTGATAGTTTTAGTCAAGTTTTAGTCGACGAAAACACAAAAAGGTTTTAGTCAAGTTTTAGTCGACGAAAATGCAAAAAGGTTTTAGTCAAGTTTAAGTCAATTTTAGTAAAAAAAGTATTTTTTAACCAATGAATTTAGGTTAAAAAGTGTGGTGTATTTAATACAATTAAAATGTGCATTAAGGTTGTCCCTAAGGCTTGCCGTTGTTTTAGTCGGCGTGCCTTCTGTGCATGTCATAACAAAAAGTTATGAAGAAAAAAGTTGAGCCTAATATACCCTCATGTTGAGTTTGTGTGTTACGCAGAGAACTCACTTATAAAGTTGAGAAACGCGTGCCTTGCCTTATTTATTACAAAAAGTATTGGAAATGGGCTTAGGTTTGACAAGTACCGGTAGATACATGTAAAACCTTAAGCTTGCCATGAAATGTGTCACAAGCCGATTGTCGAGTAAAATGTAATGTATATGATATGTTAACAGCGTGACTTGTTAGTTACCTTTAAACAATTTTTAGCGTGATAAGCCTTCAGGTGCCGCTTGAGGATGATGGTATTCTTCCCGCCTAGTTTGTGGCCACATTTACCGTCGTCTCCCAATATGCATTCCGTTTTTCTGTCCGATGGATTATACTGAAAGTATGTCCATAAATCATCTTGTCGTTTCCGTTTATTGGCGTCACCGCTACGGTCCTTCAAACTCGCCACAGCCACAGGTGGGTTGTTGTTGTTGTTTGAAATCTGGTGCGTGTGCGCGGCATGGCGGCAACCGGGTGGTGGCCGTGAGCGTGAGTGAGACTCTGTTGACCCAAAACAGGGATAGGAAGCGGCAGCATTGCTGATACTTTTTAGCTAAAACAGACAGATTTCACGCAACATTAGACTTATAATCATTTTTGTTCCGTCTCGTCAACAAAAACTCTAAAGCGTCTCGTCATGTTTTCGTCACCTTAGAGACATTTTTAGCTAGTCATCGTCGTGTTAGCGTCATAAAAAAGGTGCGTCAACGAAATAATTTTGTTATCGTCATCGTTGACGAAAACAACACTGCTGCTATCATACGGTTCTGATATATGACTAGGCTCATATACTAATATACAGCCTCTCCCTACTGAACACATGAGGAACAACAGGGGAGTAAAACTGCTTGGGGCATAGATCTATCGGCTCCATGTCTGCAGCCTCCCCCTACTCCGGAATCACGGAACAACATCAGCATTTTTTTATCCTATGACCAGTGTTTGTAACAGCTGCCAGATGCACGCAGTTAGCCTAAACGCTATTTGAACCTCCCTAAATACAATGGCAAGCAGTTTTATAGGCATTCGCGTTTTCCATTTGGACCACCAAACTTTCTTAGCTATGGTTGCACGCACATATAGAGCAACGTGTTTACACTTTCAAAGTATATGGCAATATTTCAGTCATACAGTTCAAACATGCTTTGAAGTCCAAAACTTATCAGAGCAGGCCTGCAGCGCTCT
This sequence comes from Misgurnus anguillicaudatus, assembly GCF_027580225.2. Classification (NCBI taxonomy): domain Eukaryota; kingdom Metazoa; phylum Chordata; class Actinopteri; order Cypriniformes; family Cobitidae; genus Misgurnus; species Misgurnus anguillicaudatus. Next base: position 542,740 of record NC_073346.2, on the reverse strand, counting down.
GCACTGCTAGTGGGGGGAGGGGCAATGCACGGGCTGCAGGCAGCGTCTCAAGCAACACAGAGCTACCAGTGGACGCCTGTCTGTAATTAATGCCGGGGAAAAACTATCAGCAACGCAAGCCGCGTATCGGCCGATGCCGATACACCTAAAACCTGCTAAAATCGGCCCGATGTATCGGCCAGCCGATATATCGGTCGATCACTATAACCAAGACAAGACAATAATAAGACCACACCAACTTCATTAAACATTTTAGCTGACTATATTAGGTTTAGAAGGAGGTGACTTTGTGGCTTGAGCATGGTAGTAAAAATTGTTTTCCTAAAAGCATGGAAAGCATTTGGTTGTCAGTCTGCTAGAGATCTACTGATTCTGCTCCAGTCTTTCTGTTTCCCACTCCCTACCCACAGGTGCACATTACCGATAGTGTTTAATCTTTTTGGCAGTTTGGTTGTTAGTATTTCTGTCAAGTAATAATATTCTTGGAAGTCTGTTTGTTAAATATAATTATTGAAACTCATCTGATCTAATAGCCTGACGTTGTCATACTTAATTCTAGTCAGAATTTGAGTCTGATACGGCTCCATTGAGCTATAATTATGAGGCGTGTCTCAACCGAAAAATGCCTCTGCACTCAATTGGATAGACCTATGACCAATCAGAGCAACGGAGTGTGTGACGTATGTTGAAATGAAGTCTTTGCAGCTTGACCGAACTGCTAGTTATTTCGCTACAATGACACACACGACAAGTCTGAGTTAGCGAACGTACATCAACACCTACTATGTTTACAACATTTCATTTATATCACATTAAGTCATACAGACTATCTCTTAACACACATTAGTTGAACTTCATCCACGACGATACCCATTACGTTTGCTTGAAAAATATCGGAGCCTAGCATGTCCCTCCACGATTCCGGGCTTCCGAAAAGAAGCTGGCAACGACCGCTAATTATATGGTTGATTTACGTAACTGATCATCTGTCCATCATCATATAAAGCCCGCCCTGACAATTTGATTGGTTAATCCAGCCTTCTTGGGCTTGGTTAATCCAGCCTTTTTGGGCTTAACTTGGCTTCCTCTTCTAGACGTTACATTAGTAATAAACTCGCTTATAATGTCGAGTCATAGCCGCAGCAAATTTGACTGCTTATGCTATCATGTATTATGTTGTGCTATCTTTCATTTTTCTGTGCTTTTACTGCTTCTATTAATGTAAAGCTGCTTTGAAACAATGAACTATTGTGAAAAGCGCTATATAAATAAAATTGAATTGAATTGAATTGAATTGGTCGACCAGCTTTGGGTCGAGCATAGTAGCTCCTAAACGGTGAAACCCCAGACCGATCTTCCCGTTTCTCAAAATGTTGTGGGCGGGGCTAAGAACGGCTGGCACCCAGGCTACTGATCTAATATAAATAACAGACAACGACAAAAAAATGGATAAACATCTTGTATATATGTTACCCATATTCTGACTATGTGGTTCTTGTAAAGCTATTTGTCAAATATATAAAGTGTGGAAACCGATTACCTAAAACATTTACAGGGGGAAATAAGTATTGATTGCTTAAAAAAAATCAGTACATATATTTCCAGCGAGGTTATTCACATGAAATGTTCACCAGACATTAGTATTAACTTAAAAAATCCACAAATATAACAAATTCACAACATTAAAGTCCACAAATAAAGTTATGTACAATAAAGTTGAATGTCAGAAAAAAGTATTGAACACATTAAGAAAAAGCTAGTTACCAATGCAAGGAACCAAGTATATAGAAAGTAATTACATTTGCCATCTGTGCAAATTATTATCAGCTAGGTTAGTAAATTGATAAGCTATAAAAATGTTACAAAATGTATGCAAATGTTCAACTGGATTCAAGTCAAGTGATTAACTGGGCCATTCTAACACCTTGATTTTCTTTCTCTGAAACCAATTAAGAGCTTAATTTGCTGTGTGCTTTGGATCATTGTCCAGTCGGAAGGTCCAATCACATCTCATCTTCATCATCCTGGTGGATGGCAGTTGATTCTTCTAAAGAATCTCCCCGTATAGGGCCCCATTCATCGTTCCTTGAATTACAAGTCTGCCAGTACCATGCGATGAAAAACAGCCCCACACATGATGCTTCCACTTCCAAACTTTACTGTTGGTATAGTGTTTTTAGGGTTATGTGCAGTGCCATTTCCTCTCTAAAAATGGTGTGTAGCATCACAGCCAAAGTGCTACCAGACTACATTCTCCCAGTATTTTATAGGCTTGACCAAACAAGCTTGGACATGCCTTGTCTTCAGTAATGGAGTCTTGCGGGGTGAGCGTGCATAGAGGCTTAACCGAGCATCAGAATGGGAAAGAAAGGGGATTTGGTGCTAGACGGGCTGATCCAAGTAGTTAAAAAATGCTGCTCTACTAGGATTTTTACGCACAACCATCTTTAGAATGGTCTGAAGAGTAGAAAATATCCAGTAGAAAAACATGCTTGATAATTAGCCGGACAAAGACTTGAACAAACTTGATTTTAAACTTAACTTGACACGAAAACATAGACGGGCACGAGATCACAGTTACAAGGCACAAGGTCACAAAGTTTTAAAGGCATAAATTAACAACACACTGGCATTACTAAATTAGTGAGCAAATCAAGAGGGCAACAGGTGATCATGAAACAATAATGGGATAATTCATGAGGAGAACAGGGGGTCAGGGTCAAGAGATGAGACAGGGAAACTTCTCACGTGCATTTGGTTACAGTGTCTAGTTTACATAGGAGACATGCGGAAAGCAGAAAAACGTGCAACCAAACATTCTGCCGTTTCCGTGGGCATGGTCTTTTCACGGCAGATGCAGAGAAAACCAGCAGCCGGTTGTGCTGCATACTGTGTATGAAACAGCCATGAATCAGTTTCTGCCTTAATCCGCAATGGCGAAAAGTGACGAAAAGCAGTGGGTTTTACTTTAAAAATCTAGGCTGGTCAGGACAGAGAGTAGCAACTGCCCCAAAACTGGTGATGTTGATCCGGTGGTCGAAAAACGTAAGGAAACACAATTTAAAAGCATAATGCCTGTGTTTTATGACTTCACACTGTACTACAGAGCTAGTCAACTGGCGGCCCGCGGACCAAATGTGGCCCTCCAATCATCTTTATCTGGCTCGCCGGTCATCTTTGTCTGATTTAAAATCAACGTGGTTACTTTTACTTTTTATTTAAAAAAGAAAATATGAGTTTTCAGTAATTAAAGGCAAAATACTGGATAAAAGAAGTGAGCATCTTTTTTGAAAATGCATGTTTTTTTATGACACATAACAAAAACAACATCAATTATAACTATATATATATATAAGGCCCTATTTTAACGATCTAAGCGCATTGTCTAAAGCGCACAGCGCAACGTCTAAATGGGCGTGTCCGAATCCACTTTTGCTAATTTCGCGACGGGAAAAATGGTTTGTGCGTCGAGCGCATGGTCGAAAAGGGTTGGTCCTATTGTAATAGGAGTATTTTGGGCGTAACGTGCAATAAACCAATGAGAGTCTCAGCTCTCATCCCCTTTAAAAGCCTGTTGCACTGGCGCTATGTTTAATCCCTATTTAGATGACGGACATTGTAAACTGAAAAACTAAGTGGAGGAAGAAGATCACCAGTTTAAGATTAATGTTAAATAATTGTGTTGTTTTTCACTTGTATTGAAATTGTTCTTTTTTTATTAAAACCTTTAAAAATCGTTTTCTTTTAGCCATGGAAGTAAAAAAGCAGGCTTTTAATTGCTTTAAATGTATGGCTATCCAATATCATCAAAAATTAATTCATTATTAATAATTTACAAGTATGTAAGATAAGGTTTGTACTCTAAAAATACTTTATTTGTAACAAACAGGAGATAAAGAATTTACAAACGGCTCTCCGCACGTTTTAACACTGGGACAGCGTTTTTTTAAGCAAAGAGTTTTTTTAAGCATTACTTAAAACTGTTTCTCATCTCACCATATCCACAGGTACAGAGTCATCATATACAATAAATCCGTGAGGTAGCATTTAAAAACATTTAAAAATAGATGCATTTGTTTAAAGCAAAGCATTTATTTACTTACCAGGCTACAGTTGAAGCAGCTCTTTGCGCCTTCTAACGTCTCATAATTAGTCCTCATTTATGTCCAAGAGACTCAATAATAATCTTTTACATTCAATCCTTTAATCTTTCATATTTAAAAGTGTTTTTGTGCTGCTGCGCATTCATGTACTATGTGATAAGCAAACCCGCATTGTCCTCCCGTTTATAGGCGCATATTACTAATGCGCTCTTTAAATAACAATAAACATATTGCGCCATTGAGTTCAGACTTTAGACCAGGTTTTTGTTGGTCAATGGCGTAGTCTATTTTAGTTGCCTCAAAATAGCAACGTGCCAACAATGCGCCTGAACACACCTCGTTTTTAGAACAGAACACCCATCGGCGCAAAAAGGGGCGCAAATGCATTTGCTATTTAAACAACGTGGCGCTAAACGTGAAAATAATAATTGCGCAGGGTGGAAATTAGCAAAAGACACTTGCGTCGCGCATTGCGCTGAATTGCACCGGGTGTAAGATAGAGCCCATAGGGATGTAACGGTATAAAAAAAACACAGTACGGTAGTATTTCGGTAAGATGCCCACGGGGCGGTATTTATTGAAACATTTAAAGAGCAAATGAAGACTTGGAAAAACTGCCATGTGCCATAGGTCTTTATTAAATTTATTAAACAAGACTGAACATTACAATGTACAAAGTGTAGTGTAGTGTCGTGTTTACAATTTTTATAAAAAGGACAAAAATAATTAGACCATGTAATAAAATAAAAAATAAAGTTTCAGCTTAGTTTGTCAACTTTAAACAACTCCCAATCAGTCAGGTTTTAAAGGTCACTTTCTTCCTGGTCCCATTTTTAAACCCGAGTTAGTGTGTAATGTTGCTATAATAGCATAAATAATACCTGTAAGATGATAAAGTTTACTGCCAGGCGATATATTTTCTTTAATATAATTTCTCTTTGAAAGCCTACAGCTTTAATGACGTCACTAAAACTGTTTTTTGACAGTGAAAACAGCACTATACAGATAAGTAAATTGTGTGAAAAATAACGCGTTTTTTACATGTGAAACATGAACACAATGTTATTAACCTATTTTAAGTGGTGTAGTCTAGATTTTTGTAGTGAGTATACTGTGATTTTTCCCTCTCACCCTAATGCTCACTCATCCCAGCCCGACACCCCATAAGCACCACCACACTCACAGATGCATACCGTATGGATCTTTATGTAACTGAGAGCATTCTTAAAGTGTACTCATAAACACATAAACTGAATGTGTTATTAACATGTCAGTTTATAAGAAAAGAAAGACTTTAACAGCCAATGGGTTTACACGTGGGGAAACTGGACTGATTGTTAGACTGGTTTAGTGTTAATCAACATCTAACTCAGGGCCAAAAGTTACTCAACTGTTAATTAAAATTAAATAAACTGTTTACAATCTTCAATCCGTGCCTAACACATGCATTGAAGGAGAAAAAATATCCACTCTTTCAATAGCTATTATCTGACAACTATTAATAACTTTCCCATGTGTAATTTAATGGTGTAAATGTTTTTAATTAATACACATTTAATATGACCATGGATTAACTCTTATTTGCATAGTCAGTGATATAAAAAGCTTATTTTTGCATATAATACAAGCATTGTCTAAAAATGAAAATGGGCTTTTACAGAGTGAAGAAAATGATCTTTAAATTGCAAGTCTGAACTGAACATCAACGCAGACATGAATTTCCTCACAGAAGTTTAAAATCATATACATCTTGAATGTAGATAATGAACACAGGGAAAGGAAGTTTAACACTGTGAAGCACAAGCAAACCAGCTAAAAACCATTAGTACATAAACACGGGCGTATTTTATTGCATTTGGATCCTTACCTCCAGATAAAGTAATTAACTGGACTAATGATTTAAATGTTGTTTACTCACATGTGAATTGTTAACTTTCCGGATTTTATGTTGCAGCAATGCTCCACTCGTTCACTTCTCCAAATGGACTGTTTGTTTACAGTGTTGCGTGAGCAGCTACACTGCAGGTTCGACTTCCTTTAGAGCTAAGCAGACCTCTTGGTTATGTCAAAGTACCGCGAGAGCGATTTAAAGCAGATTTCTCCATGTGATAACTGCAATCGCTCTCGCGGTACTTTGCTGTCACTCGCCTGTGGGTTCTTGTGGCGCCACACCAGTCTGCTCCCCAGTCACTTTTGCGCCGCCATAGTAATTTGATTTCATACGCCGTTCAGATCGCGCAGATACCTGCGTATAACGTAGACTACAACACTGTTTATACTTTACATTTTCAACGTTTCTGGTGTCCTTTTGCTTTATTAATTTCCGCTTCACGCTCCCACTTCTCCTCGTCTCATTTTTTTCTGTTGTAGCAACGCCTTGCGTCACGTAACGAACTCGGCGAACCTTTGACCCACCTCATGCGGACTGACAAATGAGGAGAGGGTCTTAACTTGAGGCCCTCTCTTCATTGGTCAGTCCGCATGAAACTGACTCTTAACCGCAATTGCCCAGTTGCCCGTATGGTTAATTCGGCCCTGGTTAGCAACAATGCTTTTGGGAAACGCACTTCAGGACTTTTCTCAATTGGAAGTCTGCAGCCTCCATAGGTTGCATATGTAGGCTGCACACGTCATGAAGACTGTCTTATTTCAGAATATTAACATTTTTCAAGTTGACTATTATTCTTATTTAATCGTATGTTGTTGTAACATGCTTATGACTCAGTTAACTTAAATACACCAGGCGTGTAATGAAGGATGCATCCTGCATAAGTGACCTAAGGAGGCTGCAGCCTTCCAATTGAGAATGGCATACACGCTCTCCTCATTCACAGATTTACTCACACTCGTTTTTTTTTGTATGTCCATCACATTTTGTCCTTTCTCGTTTCTTGTCACAGCGAACCAGGAATTTTTCCACACATCAGATTTAAAATTTGCGTTTCTTTTCCTTCGCCACTAGCCGCAAAATCAAAATCCTTGGATGTACTTGTTCAGTGTTTAGGTGAGATTAAGGCTTGGTTGGAGTGCAATTTCTTACATCTAAATCAGAATAAGACTGAGTGTGTTGTGTTTGGTCCCTCTTCTGCATCAAAGGAAATTATTAATAAATTGGCTTCGATGTCCATAAGTGTGTCAGAACATGTAAAAAATGTGGGTGTTACCATGGATTAGTCTTGGATAAGCAGATAACCAGTGTTGTTAAGGCTGGGTTTTATCAACTCCGTATTTTCTACATTTAAATCTATTCTCTATTCTCTCTGGAGATTGTTATTCATGCGTTCACATCACATATTGATTATTGTAATTCGTTATACCATGGTTTATCACAGCGCCATCTATCTCATCTTCAATTATTGCAAAATTCTGCATCTAGACTTCTGACGCACACAAAGTCTGAGAGGATTACACCAGTTCTTATTACGTTACACGGGTTGCCTGTAAAATTTACAGTTGAAGATTTTGTTAAAAGTTTTTAAAGCATTGCACCGTATTGCACCAAAATGTATTGCTAATTTTCTAATGCTCTATCAAAACACCAGAGTTACAAGATCTACAAATGAGATGATTTTATATGTTCCTAAAACAAGGTTAAAGTCAAAGGGTGACAGGTCCTTTTTGGTAGCCGCACCACGCTTATGGAACCCTCTTTCTTTATACATCTAATCTGTCAGGGACTGAACGGAGAACAAGAGAACCCAAGTGCAGACGATGTCGGGGAAGTGAACAATAAACATTTATTAACACAAAACACTAAAAAAACAAAGGCCCACGTGGGGGCAAAACAACATTAAACAAGATATTTCAAAAACACTGACAAAACGCTAATTTAACAAGACAACTGAATAACAAATGAAGACTACACTTCACAGCACATCAGTACACAATGAACCAGTACAAGACAAGAGACAAGATGAGATTAAATAGGGATAAAAAATAAGATAACAAGGGCAACAAAGGTGAGTGGGATAAACTAATAATGAATAATTAACAGGGAGAACAAGGGGGCGGGGACTAGAAACGAGACACTAGAGGCACATGACTTAATCTACAAGGACATGAGCCTCCACAAAGAACATGAGGCTGTCAGAACCCTGCCATCATGATAAAACATAAATATAAAACAAGACTAAATCCTGACAAAATCGGCTCCTTCCGGCATGTTTTAATGTTTTTAAGTCGAGACTAAAAACATATGTTTTCAGCATGGCTTTTAATGTTGCTAGAGTTTTATTAGCTCCTACCTCTTTGTTTTCATGTTTGATTTTGTTTTTCTTTCTTGTTTAAATGTCTTCCTGGAAAGCACTTTGGTCAGTGGGAGTTGTTTTAATTGTGCTATAGAAATAAAGTGTGCATTGAATTTAATTGTATTGTATTGTATTTTTTCGAACACTAAATGGTATATAAAAAATTTAATTATTTTGATAAATGTCAGAATTTTGTGATACAGGCACTGTTAGCATCCCTGTCTCTTTCTAAATTGTTATCGAACAACTGACGGCTATGGATCCAGCAGTTACCCTTGTCAGCATGTGCCAGGGTAAGCGGCCTCTCAAGGAATACTGTACAGAGACTTTCTGGACATTGTACAATAATTTGATTTCCCAAACTTTGCTCTCATATACATCTATTGTTATGGAATATCAGCCTCTAAAAACTTATTTAACCTGTTATAGCCTTTGAGAATCTCTAGTTCAGTTTTTGGATTATGCTCTGTTGCTGATTGCCAAGATGCCGAGATGGCTGTTCCCAAGTTCCCTGTGCTTTTAGACATCCGATCCTAAATTCCATGTGTTCCCTCTCCCGGCTAAGATGGCCATACCTTCGCTGGCTCCTCCCTGTTTTCTGGCCACTGCAGCTCCTCCCTGGTCCATGGCTCCGCCCTGGGCTCCTGCCCTGCTGGCTCTGGCCTGGCCTCCTGCCAGCACCGCCCTGGTGCTTTTCAGCATCGTCTGCACCACCCTGGTGCCCTTCAGCTCTGTCAGCACCACTTTGGCTTTCTGACCTTCTTTCTCTTCATAGGCTGGCCCTCAATCCTTCCCCATACTCTGCTCCACCTCCCACCTTGTTTGGACTGTTTGGTTAGGAGTCTCTGGAATGGTCTTTTCTATATGTCCCAGTCTTGTGCTTTTATTTTGAAATTTTAGTTCTGTGTTATCTTTACCAGCCTGGTTCCCTCTTGTTCCTGCGGCATCAGCACCAGTGGGTGTTAAGCCATCACATTGGTATCTTTACATTTTGTCAACATAACAAAATAATTCCTATTATTCTTATTAAAGATTTTGCATGACCAACACAAACCAGATGCACAGCACTGGCTCAAACCACATACATACCTACTACCTACTATTAAACTTCCAGTGGCACTGTTCTGTGGCTGCCCCACAATGTTTCTTTCTATCAGCATTTTGGCATTTCACATTAGCATTATTTTCACCTTGCAAGATTGTCTTTTTATGTATGTGGCTGTTCTCTTGAGAATACCAGTTATGGATTATGGAGCATGGAGTTTGATCGGATTGCTGATGGTGTTTTTAACATTTATATTTCTTACAGACTTATCCTTGACTATACTGCTAGCACATTGCTGTAATTGAAATAAGACATAACCAGTGTTTTATTATTGCTCTGCAAATTAACTACGCCTACCTACAACCCTCCTCATTAATTGCTCTGTGAGCAAAAATGGATGAACAATAAGCTAATATTCACTCCCTACACAAGTTCTGCACTGCAAAAAATTACTTTCTTTCTTAGTAATTTTGTCTTGTTTTCAGTAAAAATATAAAAAATTCTTAAATTAAGATGTATTTTCTTGATGAGAAAAATGACCTAATAAAATAAGTCTAGTTTTAGACAAAAAATATAAACTTTAAGTAAATTAGTGCTTAAAACAAGCAAAAAATCTGCCAACTGAATAATTTTTTTATTGAAATAAGTTTACTTTTTTTCATAAACACATAATTCAAGAAAAGTTTTTTTTTCTTGTTTTAAGCACAAATTCGCTTAAGTTTTATATTTTTGTCTAAAAACTAGACTCATTTTCTTTTTAGATATTTTTACTGAAAACAAGACAAAAATACTAAGTAAGAAAGTCAATTTTGCAGTGTGGAACTCTTGTGTCCTGGCAATTATCAAGACAGCTGGACAGCAATGTAATTCTGTGTGTCAAACGTGTGCAGGCACGTGCACAGATAGGGCTCAACCTGTGCAGAACACATGCCCTTTTTGTCCTTACACTCCGAAGTGCCCTTTTTTTCTAGAAGATTTTATTAGATTTTTTTCTATAATAAATTAATGCTATTGGTAACCTTTTACATATGTCTGTCTGTTTTTCAAATATATTTATCAAATAAAAGTTAAAAAACAAAATATTTTTGGATCCGCTCAAACCGTCAGTCAAACCCCTTAACTCCGCCCCCTGAGTGCAACGAGCTGAAGTTCCACAGCAGAGCAGCTGAACGTCTTACAACGATAAATAAATATCTTGTTGTTTGAGTACAATTCCGTCTCATTATGAAAGAAACATTAGTATGTCTATAACGGCGCATGTTTTATAAATTTGAGCAGGGCCGGTTTAGACGAGATTGGGCGAGTGGGCAATCAGGGAGGCACCAAGGGCTCCAAACTGTGACCAAAATGAGTTTTTGACACAGCGCGAGCAGTTTTCACTGATGTTCACGCATGTGTAGGGCACCCGTGACAACAATACAGAATGCAGGATCGGGTTTTACCGCTTATTTGCATGACGCGTCTCAATCGTTTACCGATGGGTCTACGCAGCCCGGGTGAACCGCGAGAAGATTCGCCTGCGCGGGTTTAAAATTAAACATTGCAGAGATGAGAGATTGAGAAAACTTCTAGCCTATATTAACACCAAAAACATTACAGATTAGAAACTCCCAGTTAAGGAAAACTGTGGATAGAAGACGAGAAACTTGTAAAGGATACAAGTATGTATATTGCCCTGCCACTCATCTCATTACAATATCCAATCTGGATATACAGTAACTTATTATATATGTATGTATCTTATGCCTAGAATTAGCCAAGAGGGCTGTATGATTATTTAGTTCATAACTTTTTATTCTGAAATCAACTGCACAAAGTTAAGTCTGTTTAGTATTGTTCATTAATGCAGTTATTTTGGGAAAATGTGAATAATTGCAGGCTGATTGAAGGTGTGCTCAAAATTTTCTGCTTGCGCTTCTAACATTTTCTGTCAGGGGCTACAGTGCTCCAAATCACCAAAAAGTTAGCCCTGAATGACTAGACTAAATTTTTTATACATTTTCATTGCTGGCTTATTTTAAGGAAAGTGTAGTTCACGAGAGAGAACAACCAACCTAAGTTCACCTTCAAGAGACCAACGTTCCTGGTCCTCAGCACAGTTGTTGCCAGGTAGGCAGATACATGTTGGATATGCTAATGGTATGGCTAATAGAATAGTATTTTACTATATTATTTTGATCTTAAATCTCATATTTCCCCTCTTCTCAATGACATACATAAACATGTTAACCAAATAATAAAAATTAGCTCATAAAACCAAAAAGAATAGTTTTTTTCCTCAAACATATTTTTATTTAACTTTATGTATGCAAAGCAGAGGAAAAAAATGAAAATTAATATATCACCCAATTAAATATGAGTGAGTACACAAGAGCAGTTCACAAACACATGACTACAAATAGGCCTAATACAGATAAAAACCCTGGAGGCAAATTGTTAAAGCCAACTTAGAAGGCCAGATATCCTTATAATGCCAAGCTATCATAAAATGTAATTTTTCATTCATTAATAGGGAATTTTTCAATCATTAATAGTAAATAAATATAAAGTTTTTAAGACGATTATTATGTGCTATTTATTTGGAGGAAGTGCCCTTTTTTAGTTTCAGTACATGCCCCTCAAAAAGTCTGTGCACGGCCCTGAACGTGTGTCTGGGTCAGTTAACTTTTCAAAGGCATGTGACTTGAGGCTGAGTTCTAATTTTTTCAGATCATCCCTGATCTGTGCCTCAAACCCTCCCAGATTTGTTTTTAGCGAATAAATTTAGTATTTTATGTTTTTGACCTCATGCGATTGGACCGAGTCTTATACTGCTCTGCAGATTGCCATTTAACTGATAGGTACACTACTGATCAGTGGAAGCAAGTGTAATATTTTGAAATTAAAGAAAATACTATTTTATTCTTATAAAAGCACCCTTTTACAAGGCATTTAGCTGAAAGTAAATAAATGATTAAGGAGCTTGGACCAGATCAACCCAACTTGCAGATCCAGCTGGAGTCAAGTGATCATGGTCGAGCTTACACTGGGTTGGTTTCTGGCACCTCTTATGGCAAAATAGAGTTGGCAACTGGATGCGATGTATGCCATGCCTTTTACTGTTTTCCCAGTTTGTTGTTTGAAAGGCCTGGCACCAAAACGTTTTTGGACAACAAAAAACAAGTTTAGAACAAATGTTGCCTCTAAAAGGTGCAAGCGGCTTAAAAGTTCCCGCAGTCATCTTGACAACGCTAAGAAGGAAGTTGCACACCGGCCGAGATTGCGCTGCGTTGCTTGTAAGACAACTTGCAGGTATTGCACACCGGACGTGCACATTCAATAGTGTCTGCTGCCATGAAGCTCCCATCATCCCCCCATCATTGTGATGTCCATGCGATGTCTGACCAGTGACCACCGATCGCTTTTCTTTAACTGTAACATAAATTATTAAAACATTTAAAGGCAGGGTAGGCAGGAACCACCCAAAAAACGTATCTACAAATTTGTTTAAACTGTCTTTATATACAAATACACAACTAAAATGTAAGTACTCTGAAAAAGAGAGTACAAAACTCAAGTGTCTGTAGACCTCTCACGACTGTTTTAAACACAGCTAATTATTTCCATTCGGGACGAAACAAATGATTAGCTTGCGCGAATATCACTCTCTCTCGCGACCATGGCACCACCCGTTGCTATGGGATCTGCCCAGACATGCGCACACCCGATTGATTTGAACGTGCACAAGGCACTCTAGAAAGAGCACAAGCATGGCAGAGAAAGTGAATTCAGAACTCACAGTACCTGCATATCCAGTCAGCGAAGGCAAACGAGGCAAAAAGGGAATAAACGAAGCAATCAAGCGAGAGTAAATATCACGTGGCTTTTCCTCGAGTCGACGATGCGAAGTAGCGGTGTTGTCTGCGGAGTGTAGTCCTCATCAGAGTCAACAATGCTTTCATCACAGAAACTCTTCCATGCAAAACACTGGCTTAATAGTGAGTACTACAAGGCATCCTATCTGTTTATATTCCTAGTGATAAAGTTGGGTGTATTATTACATGTGATTGTGACATGATGTTACTACATGCACCGCGCTCCTTCCTCTCCGCTTGTCTGAGGTAAATCCTTCTCCCAGCAAAGCTGTCCGTGTCGCGCGTTCATGTGTTTTGGGGCGTGGCTTTAGAAGAAACCCAGAAGGGAGGGGGTGGAGTGAATGGAAAAAATGAGCTGTGTTTAAAACAGTGGTGAGAGGTCTACAGACACTCGATTTTTATAGTCTGTACTTACATTTTACTTATGTATTGATATATAAAGACAGTTTAAACAAATTTGTAAAAAAATTTTTTTAGATAATTCCTGCCTATCCTGCCTTTAATTCCCATAACATTTTTATAATGTAGTATTCAATATATAGTATATCCTCAATAGGATCAGCTAAGTCTGGCTCTTTCTTAAGGGTTTTTTCCCCCAAGGACTTTTTTCACTATAATTTTTCACCTAGGAGTTTTTAACCACTTGGAAATCAGCTGATATTAACCTAACGTTAAACTAAGTTACATTACGTTACTTTACAGATACAGTATGTCACATAATTACTCTCACTTGTATGGTGAGAGTAGCCGCTGTACTTTTCTACTTGGTTATCCTATGATTTTTCCCCTGTTTTTTCCTGTTTTTATTAATGTAAAGCTGCTTTGTAACAATTAAACAATTGTAAAAAAAATGCTATATAAATTAAATTGAATTTAAAAATGTAATTAAATGAGACCTTAGTAAAGGGATGTCAAACTCATTTTAAGTTGAGGGCCAGATGGTAATTAACGTTACCGTGTGAGGGCCAGATAACTTTTTCAAAACTTAGTGTTCTGATAATTGTGTTAATATTAACTCAACAAACTATAAATTAATTTGCAAGAAAACTAAAAAAACACACAGCTCTGTGAAAACTACATTTCGTAAGTCCTCCTTTATATCTGTAAAAACCCTCTGGCCTTAGTTTGACAAGCCTTAAAGGGCACATATATAACGAAAATAAAATGGGCCCAAGAATGGAACTCTGAGGCACACCACAACGTAATTTAGCCGATGAAGCGCACAGTTTACTATCCAGGGTACAGGTCAGGAAACAGACGGATCGGCTTAACCGTCCGTCTGTTAGCTGCCGTGATATGTCAAGATCACTTATATCCCAGCACTTCGAGTCAATCTTACCAGAATATGAACACATTTCAACTGTATCTGTTCCCCGAACAAATAAATACAGACCACCGCTTGCCACATCTGGTACAAATCTGATTAATATAAAATTAGAAAACAATACATTAACAGATGAACCTCGAATGTTAAAATTCGGCCGCCTTAACATTAGATCGCTTACCAATAAAGAACCTATTGTCAATGAAATAATTACAGACCAAAACTTAGATGTACTCTGTTTAACAGAAACCTGGCTTAAAGCAGACGACTACATTAGTTTAAACGAATCCACCCCACAAGACTATTATTATAAACACGAACCTCGATTAAAGGGGAGAGGGGGTGGTGTAGCTACAATATACAACAAAATTTTTAAAGTAAACCAAAAATCTGAACTAAAATTTAAATCATTTGAACTAATGTTGTTAAATATGGAAATAACGGATTGTAACCACAAACGGCTTTCTTTTGCCTTAGCTACAATCTACAGACCTCCGGGCCACCATGCAGATTTCCTTAAAGAAATAGCAGATTTCCTGTCTAAGCTTGTAGTCACTGTAGATAATGCTCTTATCGTTGGTGATTTTAATATTCATGTGGATAACCCAAAAGATGCATTAGGACGTGCGTTTATGGATGTTCTAAATTCTCTCAATATTAGACAAAACGTGACAGGGCCAACGCATACTCGTAAGCACACATTAGACTTAATTCTGTCACACAGACTCAATATTAATGACATCAAAATATCACCTCAGAGTGATGCAGTTTCTGACCATTACCTTGTGTCATACACTGAACCTCTAGATAGGATCACTCAATCCACAACATGCTACAGATTAGCCAGAACAATAATTTCCACCACTAAAGATAGCTTTATTTAGCACTCTTCCAGACCTGTCCCAAATTAAACATGTAGCAGATAACTGTGACGATCTAGATATTGTAATAGAAAACCTAAACAATGTCTGTTCTAACACATTGGATGCCGTTGCTCCCATTCGAAAAAAGAGAATCAAAGAAAAACCGCCAGCTCCATGGTATGACCATCACACCGCAGCCCTCAAAAAGGCAACTAGGAAAATGGAAAGAAATTATAGAAGCACAAAGTTAGAGGTATGGCGTGCAGCATGGAAAGAGAGTGTTAAACACTACAGACAGGCTATTAAAACCTATCTTAGCAAGCTTATAAATGAGAATCATAATAACCCTCGTTTCCTCTTTAGCACAGTTGCAAAACTGACTAGAAACAAAGAACAAACAGAAACCAATAGTAAACTTCAACACAATAGTAACGACTTCATGAACTTCTTTTCTAACAAAATTACGGCTATAAGGGAAAACATCGTAGCTACCCAGGCAGCCACCACTCTACCCATTAGTTCACTTAACACTAGACTACCATACAAACATCTTGATTCATTTAAACCTACTACAATAGATGAGCTCTCTAGACTAGTTATATCATCCAAATCATCGTCCTGTATATTAGACCCTGTTCCCACAAAACTACTTAAAGAGGTATTCCCTGTAGTGTCAACCCCGGTTTTAAATATCTTTAACTCATCGCTAGAAATAGGATACGTTCCAACAGCTTTCAAACTAGCAGTTATTAAACCACTGATTAAAAAACCACAGCTTGATCATGGTGAGCTTAATAACTTTAGACCAATCTCAAATCTCCTTTTTCTTTCGAAAATATTAGAAAAGGTAGTGGCAAGCCAGTTACGCACATTCTTGACAAATAATAGTACATATGAAAAGTTCCAATCAGGATTTAGGCCCCACCATAGCACAGAGACAGCGTTGCTTAAAGTTACAAATGACCTCCTATTAACATCCGATCGTGGTGAAATCTCAATTCTTATATTATTAGACCTTAGTGCAGCCTTTGACACAATAGATCACACAATCTTACTCAATAGACTAGAAAACTATGTTGGTATCAGTGGTCAGGCGCTAGCCTGGTTTAGGTCGTATCTAACCAATCGCTATCACTTTGTTTACGAGGAAGAGTCATATCACTCCCTGGTTAAATACGGTGTACCGCAGGGATCGGTTTTAGGTCCTATCCTGTTCTCGTTATACATGTTACCCCTAGGAGACATTATCAGGAAACATAACATAAGTTTTCACTGCTATGCGGATGATACCCAGCTTTACATCTCCTCACATCCTAGCGAAACACACACGTTTTCTAAGCTAACAGACTGCCTTAGCGATGTTAGTGACTGGATGGCACATAACTTTCTTAAGCTCAACTCCAATAAGACTGAGATACTTATTATTGAACCGAATCGCTACAAACATAATATGTCAGATTACAAGTTGCACATAGATGGCTGCACTGTGGTGCCATCTTCCACGGTTAGGAACTTAGGTGTGATGTTCGACAGCAACTTATCCTTCGATAGTCATATCGCCAACGTCTGCCGCACAGCATTCTTCCATCTTAGAAATATCTCGAAAATACGCCATATACTGCCTACATCTGACGCAGAGAAGCTTATCCATGCTTTTATGACCTCTAGAATAGACTATTGTAACTCGCTACTCGGGGGATGCCATGCAAATCAAGTAAACAAGCTTCAGCTAGTTCAAAATGCCTCTGCAAGGGTACTTACTTGATCTAAAAAGTACGAATATCGCATACAATTTAAAATATCACTAATCACCTACAAAGCTTTAAATGGCCTAGCACCCTCATATTTTAGAGAATTACTATCAGAATACAATCCATCACGCACACTACGGTCGGAAAATTCTGGTCTCTTGATTATCCTTAGACTATCAAAAGTGTCTAAAAGTGGAAGATCCTTTTCCTACTTAGCCCCTAAGCTCTGGAATGATTTACCAACCGATGTCCGAGAATCAGACACAGTCGATAATTTTAAATCTAGACTTAAAACTTTTCTCTTCAACAAAGCATTCACATAATTTGTCTAGTAAAGGTACTTAACTCGAAATAGTTATTTGTACGGAACAAAGCACTCGCGGTTTTAACACAGACCAACCAAATAAATAAATAAAAACCTTATCTTAACGTATGGTCGGATTGCGATTTTGGAACTTTCGTGTGTCTTGTGAATAGGATGCCATACAGACCCGTTTGCCACTGAATCTGCATTAACGACGACAGTGGGGCTCCCGGCCTTAGTCAAACGGGTTGGCACATATGGTCGGGTTGGGATTTTGGCGCTTTCTTTGTCTTGCGAATAGTACTGTATGCCATACAGACCCGTTTGCCACTGAACCTGCATTAACGACGACAGTGGGGCTTCCGGCCTTAGTCAAACGGGTTGGCACGTATGGTCGGGTTGCGATTTTGGCGCTTTCATGTGTCTTGTGAATAGTATGCCATACAGACCCGTTTGCCACTGAACCTGCATTAACGATGACAGTGGGGCCTCCAGCCTTAGTCAAACGGGTTGACACGTTTGGTCAGGTTGCGATGTTGGCGTTTTCTCGTGATCTTGTAAATAGTATGCAATATAGACCTGTTTGCCACTGAACCTGCATTAACGACGACAGTGGGGTTACAGCTCTTATCAAACGGGTCGACAGGTTTCATTTTCTCTTAAAGATCGGAAGGTGACCCTTAGTTACCATATATACCGTTGCAGTGGGCCCCCACTTTGCAAAATCCTCAACTGTGGATAATATAATTATGCTGCAATAGTTAGTCTGTCTGAAACTAAGCTGATTAAACCACATCACTGTGTGACACTTGCATTACATGTGAACGACCCCTACGCTAATATGATTTTGTTTTTCTCTCCCTGTCTCGTCCTCGACCCCGAGGACAATGGGACAAACAGACCCAGTTCCGGTAGATGTGAAAGTCGGCACACCTCTGATCTACTGGTCGTCCTTCAACGTGATGCCCAGCTGATGCCTGACCAACGATCACCGGCAGGACCCGCTTAATCTCCGCTTAATCTCCTTATCCGTTTATATGTGTGTATACACATATATATCTCCCAAGGGTTTTTCCCTCCTAGGACTTTTTTTTTATTTCCTCGGCTAAACAACCCGGGGTTTTTGTTTTTTTTCTCCTAGGGGTTTTTTTACCCCAGGGAGGTAGCCTGCTTGGGCTTAACTTAGCTTCTTCTTCTAGACGTTACATTAGTAATACGCTCGCTTATAATGTTGAGTCATAGCCGCAACAAATTTGACTGCTTATGCTATCGTGTATTATGTTGTGCTATCTGTCGTTTTTCTGTGCTTTTACTGCTTCTATTAATGTAAAGCTGCTTTGAAACAATTAAGTATTGTGAAAAGCGCTATATAAATAAAATCAAATTGAATTGAATTGAACGACCGGTCTACCAAATAAGATTTAAACCAATCTAGGGCAATGCCTTTGATACCAACATGCTCCAGACGATTCAATAAAATGTCATGATCGATGGTATCAAAAGCAGCTGTAAGATCTAAAAGAATAAGAATAACTGGCATTCCGGAATCTACTCCTAATAAAATATCATTATAAACTTTAAGAAGGGCAGTTGAAATTATCTAAAACCTGACTGAAACATGTCTATAACAGAATTTTCCTCTAGGTATGGAGTGTAAGTTGAGATAAGATAATTTTCTCTAAAACTTTGGATAAAAAAGGTAATTTTGATATTGGTCGATAATTACTTAGAACTGTAAAATCTAAATTTGGTTTCTTCAAAAGTGGCTGAACAACTGCATGTTTGAAACATAATGGAACAGTTCCAGTAGTTAAACCACTATTAAAAAGTGATTAAAGAATAGTGCCTAAGAGGTTGAACAGAGTTGATAACAAACTAGGTGGAATAGGATCTAAGGGATGGATCCCTGGAGTAGTATGATTAAGAAAATATTCCAGCTAGGTTAAGGAGAATGGATTAAAGCTAATAAAGTTACTTGAATAATCTAAAGGACTAATCTGTGCCCGTAGATTTTCAATTTTGTTTACAAAAAACTGTAAAAGAAAATCCTCACACATTTTTTCTTACTTTCAATACAATTAACAGGGACAGGTGAAATTACTTTATTTATTGTTTTAAATAGAATATTTGGCTTATTTTGATTTTTATTAATGATATTTGAAATGCAATTTGCCTTTGCAGCTTTAACAATGGACTGAAATTTGACAGGGCATCTCCTAAAATTTCAAACAATATTTGCAAAAAAAAAAAAAAATCAAAATTTCAAATGATATTCTTCCACCTTCGTTCAGTTCTGCAACAAACTTGTCTAGCAATATGAGTTTCATTGTTCATTATGGGTAGGAGTGAGTTTTAAAGGTATGATACTTTAATGTAAAAAAAAATGTCTGTACAAACAGAATTAAATGAATTAAAGTACTCATTCACACTAATAACAGGATTAAAAACCTCAAATTTATAATGACATATAGAAACTGAAAATGCCTCTGAAAATTTAGCAGATGTATTAGAATCAATAAAGCAAGAATAATGACCAAGCCTTGTGTTAACAGAATTAAACCCAAAGAATGCAGCATCAAAACAAACAAACATATGATCAGATACACTACCATCGTCTACAACAACATTTAAGATAGGAAGACCCAGAGACAATACAAGATCAAGGGTATGTCCACCCTATGCGTAGCTCCAGTTGCAGACAGAGTAAAATTAAAAGAGTCAGTCAGCTGTAAAAATTCACCAACCTATAGCTTAGATGGACAGCACACATGTATATGTATATCTCCAAGAATAAGAAAATTGTTGCATATAGAAACAAAGCCAGATAAGAATTCTGGAAATTCAGTAATAAAATCCTTACTATACTTTGGAGGCCTATATATAAGAGCACATAACAGAGACACAGCAGAATCAACCCTAAATAGTTGACATTCAAAACTTGTATAAGACCCAGAAGGCAGCTGACGACATAGATTTGAATAAAAGTCCTGCACGCTTTCCACGTCCACGTCTACGGCCTTTCTTCCTTTGCTGGGAACAATGCCGTCATAACAGCTCCACAGGAATCGACAGTATGAATTCAATTCAATCCAATTCAATTTTATTTATATAGCGCTTTTCACAATACTTAATTGTTTCAAAGCAGCTTTACATTAATAGAAGCAGTAAAAGCACAGAAAAACGACAGATAGCACAACATAATACACGATAGCATAAGCAGTCAAATTTGCTGCGGCTATGACTCGACATTATAGGCGAGCGTATTACTAATGTAACGTCTAGAAAAGGAAGCTAAGTTAAGCCCAAGAAGGCTGCCTCCCCGGGGTAAAAAAAACCCTCGGAGAAAAAAAACCCGGGCTGTTTAGCCGAGGAAAATAAAAAAAGTCCTAGGAGGGAAAAACCCTTGGGAGATATATATGTATATACTAGGGCTGGAACAATACATGTATTCGTTTCGAACCGAATCGGTACGGGGGTCACGGTTCGGTGCATGAATTTAAACGGAGAATACACGGTATGAAAATAAAAAAAAACTTCCGTGCAAAATAATTAATGTAATGCGGAACTACTGTTAGATCCGTGGGTTCTTTATGGACAGCTAATCTGTTGCCCCGCTTTAGCTCTGAAGCTCTGATTGGCGCCGATGCAGCCGAGCTCCGCCTATGTATGCGCTCTATCAGAGACCGTCTACATTCTGGCACTCTGCAGTTTTTTGTCAGGTTCACGGTCCAGTGAGTGAAATAGCAGCGACAGCTGGTATGGCAAATGGTGGTGAGGATCCGCCGGCCCCTTTAAGATCGCAAGTTTGGCAAAACTTCAGTTTTCCAGTCAGTTAGAATAGTACAGGCGAGAGAGTGGTGGAAAAGACGAGGACTGTGCGTCGGCGTTGTTCAGCAGTTGTTAGGTATGTGAGTGGAAATACATCTAATCAGGGCTCTCAAGTCTCACGCATTCACCTTGACAAACACGCATTTCAGTCAGTTCAAATGCCACACTTTGTATTTCTCACGCTGAGAAGTAGGAGATAAATTGTCCTGCTATATACAACAGGCATATGCAGGGCACTTCTGTCGAGTTCAGCTGCATTCAGTTTTTTAAGTGTGCTCAACTTTACGCAGCGCCATCAGCGACAGAGTACCGCGAGAAATTTTGCGGAGGAGGCTAATTTGATTCAAATCGCTCTCGCGTTACTCTGATGTCATCCACTTGTCATTTTTTTGCAGCGCCTCGTGAAGTTGGTCACACCTATTAATTCATCTAGCCTATTTTTTGTTCTTTAGTACATTAATATGAAATAAGGCCAAAAATGTAATTTAAAAATGTATTTAGGTAACACTTGTAATACATTTGAACCCCTATTTGTATGAAAGATGAGTACAAGATTACTTACAGTAAAGTAGTATATATTTTTGAAATACGAGATAGTATGTTAAATGCATTTCAGTTCATATTCATGACATCTCAAAATAACACTGATAAGGACACCTATTTTTTTAAGATTAGTTTAAAAAAATGCCTTCTTCATTTTTGTTTTGCTTTTTTCCTCCATTGTACCGAAAGTGAATCGAACCGTGAAGCCTGAACCGAGGTACGAACCGAACCGGGACTTGTGTGTACCGTTCCACCCCTAGTATATACACACATATAAACGGATAAGGAGATTAAGCGGAGATTAAGCTGGTTCTGTCGGTGATCGTTGGTCAGGCATCAGCTGGGCATCACGTTGAAGGACGACCAGTAGATCAGAGGTGTGCCGACTTTCACATCTACCGGAACTGGGTCTGTTTGTCCTCAGGGTCGAGGACGAGACAGGGAGAGAAAAACAAAATCATATTAGCGTAGGGGCCGTTCACATGTAATGCAAGTGTCACACAGTGATGTGGTTTAATCAGCTTAGTTTCAGACAGACTAACTATTGCGGCATAATTATATTATCCACAGTTGAGGATTTTGCAAATTGGGGGCCCACTGCGTCGGTATATATGGTAACTAAGGGTCACCTTCCGGTCTTTAAGAGAAAATGAAACCTGTCGACCCGTTTGACTAAGGCCTGTCGTCGTTAATGCAGGTTCAGTGGCAAACGGGTCTATATTGCATACTATTTACAAGACCATGAGAAAACGCCAACATCGCAACCTGACCATACGTGTCAACCCGTTTGACTAAGGCTGGAGGCCCCACTGTCGTCGTTAATGCAGGTTCAGTGGCAAACGGGTCTGTATGGAATACTATTCACAAGACGCATGAAAGCGCCAAATCGCAACCCAACCATTGCTGCCAACCCGTTTGACGAAGGCTGGAGGCCCCACTGTGCTGGAGGCCCCACTGAATGCTGGAAGTGTAAACCCACGCCGACCAGTTTCCTGTGATCCCAACGCCAACATGGATGTCCGAATGCCAAGAAGGATTTGGCGGTCATAATGCAGCACAGAGTTGTGATTTGGTGAAGTCACGCCAAAAATAGGCATAGAGTTGAGGTACACATAGACAAGTACAAAATACCAACAGCCCGACGGCAAGTCATTATCGAGTATTATGCTGTGTTCACACCAGACGCGGTGGAGGCGTTAAGCGCGAGTGATTTCAATGTTAAGTCAATGTAAAGACACTTTGACGCGTGTCTGGAGGTCTCGCAGCACGAATGAGGCAATTTTGAGAGTTAAAAAATCTGAACTTTGGAGGAAAAACGGACCGCATCAACCAATCAGGAGTTTACTCTAGTAGTGACGTGATTACAGGAAGCGAGCGGAGTCGCAAAAGCCCCTCCCATGACGCGGATTTCCGCGTGAATGTCTCAATGACTAGAATTTCACACGCAAATGAAGGGAGTACACTCAAAATGTTCAAGCGTCCAACTACGCACAGTAGACGCAAATTTGACGCCTCAAACGCATCTGGTGGGAACCCACAGTTATACATTCAAGTCAAGCCAAATCTCATGTCACTTGCTCTCAAGGCAAAGTCAAGTAACTTTCCTACTTTAATCAAGCGAGTCCTGAAATTTTAATCAAGCGAGTTCTGAAATTTGTAACATATGACTTTGACTCGAGTCCCCCACCTCTGCTATGAAGGTGCTATTTAATAAATATATTGTATTTTATATGTTAATTAGTCATACTTTTGTTTGGTTACGGTTAGTTGGTTAGCTAATACATGGAAACATATATTATATTTTACAGTTTCTCCTGGGTGTTTTTTAGGGAACTGAAGGGTTTGGTGGTCACTCTGAGCTCTGATGGGCATCTCCAGTGCTCATACATGGGCACTGACCCCTCCTTCTTTATTGCACCCAACGTGGACTCCAGAGAGGTCAACTATAATGAAGTTGATAATGAGATGAAGATGCTACAAAAAGTCATCCGTGAGGCCACCAAAACCCAAGGTATGACACATGGAATTTTGCACAAATGAATGTGTTGTACAACAACTGGGTCCCTGACTTATTTGTTTGTTGACTGGAGGTTTATCTTTATGTGTGTTTCTCTGTGTCTGTGTGATATTTCTCTTTCTCCAGACATTCTCCCGAGAGCAGAGACAGAGGAAGAGCTTACTCTGACTGCCACAGTCTCCCCTAACCTGGATGAAGTCTCGGTACACACATTTTCTAGAGTTCCTTTCAATTCAATTTTATTTATATAGCACTTTTCACAATAGGTAATTGTATCAAAGCAGCTTTACAGTAATAGAAGCAGGGGAAAACACAGAAAAACAGACAGCACGGGTAGCAAAATACAGCGGGTATGAATAGGCTTTACAAGCGACAATAACTCCCGTTTTAGAGCATTTTTATCGATGCATGTCGGCATAACAATGCTAAATTAAACAACGCTCCTATGTTGTAACTTAATGTTAACAATGCAATAGTAAATCAAAAAAGTATAGTGATCAACGGGACTAGTCGACATCAGGCTTAAAGCGTCACAACATTGCATTAAGGTCAACTAGTTGGTTCAACCCCTAATATATACATACATACATACATATGTAAACGGATAAGGAGTTTAAAGGGGTTCCACCCGTTGGTCAGACATCTGCTGGGCATCAGGTTGAAGGACAGCCAGAAGATCAGTGGTGTGTTAATCTTTATGGCAGCAGGAACTGGGTCTGTTTGTCTCAATGTCATCGGGATCAAGGACAAGACAGGGAGAGAAAAACTAAATCCTATTAGTGTAGGGGCCGTTAACATGTAAAGCAAGTGTCACGCAGTGTTGTGGTTTAATATCTGCCCGGTTCCAGACAGGCTAGCTACTGCGGCACTAGTATATTACCCAGACGAGTTATGTGAATGCTTTGTTCCTTACAGGCTAACTATTGCGAGATAAGAACATTTACTAGACAGTTTATGTGAATGCTTTGTTAAAGAGAAAAGTCTTAAGATTAGACTTAAAGTGAGTGACTGTGTCTGATTCTCGGACATCAGTCGGCACATCAATCCAGAGCTTAGGGGCTAAGTAGGAAAAGGATCTATCACTCTCTAATGCGAAACTCATGCCAAACAATAAAGCACCAGGCCCCGATGGATTCCCTGCTGAGTTCTACAAACACTTTTGGTCTATTTTATCACCACTCTTCATTCGAATGATTACTGAATTAAAACAAAAATCTAAACTTCCAGATAGAATGAACACAGCAACAATTTCACTCCTCCTTAAACTAAATAAATACCCAACATTACCATTAAGCCATCGTCCGATTTCCCTTATCAGTGTAGATATTAAAATTATTTCAAAAGCACTAGCACATATAATAGAAAAAGTCACACCATCAATAATCCATCCAGATCAAACCGGTTTTATCAAAGGTAGACTTTCATCCAATAACACACGCAGACTATTTAACTAAATGCATTATTCATCAACCCAAAAAAACAAAACCATCATAGTAACTCTCGATACAGAAAAAGCTTTTAATAGGGTCAACTGGAAATTCCTGTTTTCCACATTAGAGAAGTTTGGGTTTGGGGAGTCATTCATTAATTGGATCAGAATTCTGTATACATCACCTTCAGCTACTGTCATCACCAATGGACTAACATCACATATCTTCACACTGCGTCGTGGGACTAGACAAGGATGCCCACTCTCCCCTTCATTATTCACCATTTACATTGAACCATTAGCAGCAGCTATTCATCAAAACAACTACATTAAAGGAATTCAAACACTAAACATGCATCATAAAATTAGTCTTTACGCTGATGATATATTACTATATTTACAAGACCCCCCATCATCATTACATGAAACAATTAAACTCATTGACTCATTTTCAAATATCTCTGAATACTCAATCAACTGGAATAAATCTGCCATACTTTCATTACATTCCAACAGCTTGGATGTGCCATCCCAAACACCACCTATTCATTTGTGCTCCAATCATATCACATACTTAAGCATTAAGGTTTCCCCCAGACTGTCAGAGCTGTTTGGACTCAATTTTACTCCATTACTTAAAACAATAAATAATGATCTTCAGCGCTGGATGAATTTAGCAGCACTATCCAGTATGGGCAGAATATCAGTAATTAAAATGACTATACTCCCTAAATTAAACTATTTATTTACAATGACCTCAGCACTACCCACCCTCGCCTGGTTTAAATCTCTAGATTCAATCATCACTAAATTCTACTGGAAAAAATAAGACCTCAAGAATCAAATTGACTACACTACAGAAACCAAAAACACAAGGAGGACTAGAAGCACCAAATTTCTACCACTACTGTTTGGCCGATCAGCTCCAAAATATATGCAAATGGATCCATCCTAACTCATCAGAAAGCACATGGCTTGATGTTGAACATTCAATTTGTAAGGACATTAACATTTCAGAATTACCCTTTTATAATCAAACAATCAAAAAGCATCACTGTTTTAAAATACCAACAATAGCCGCAGCTCTGACAGCCTGGTGGAAATTTCATCAAATCTCAAACACCCCTCTTGCACCATCTAAATACACCCCGGTCTGGAATAACCCAGACTTCATAGTTAACAAGAAGCCACTCAATTTACGTACATGGGTAGATAAGGGCATCACACAACTTCAACACATCTTTAGTAATAACAACCTGGCAGCATTTTCCTATTTGGTCCAGAAATATGGCATTGGGAGTAATTGTTTTTTGGAATATTTACTAATCAAATCATCTATTCAATCAAAAATCGACACCCAGACAATTAATTTAAACCTTCCCCCTCCAATCTTAGAGCTAATTAATGTAACCTCTCCAAAAAAAAAAACTAATCTCCAAAATGTATAAATTAATATCCAAGTCAGACAACACATTAAGCCTACCCAATGCTAAATGGGAATCGGATTTATCTATTGCTCCCAATGCTGCTTTCTTGACACAAATCTGCAAAAATATATACTTTATGACAAAAAATGCCAACTTACAAATTATACAGTATAAAAAACTTCATAGGTTTCATCTAACTGGATGGAAATTATTTAAAATGGGTTTTAGTTCGGAAACATGCTCACATTGCACACAAAACACCCCAGACACTTATTTACACGCTATTTGGCATTGCACCTCAGTTAAAAAATTCTGGGAAAACATTACTGACTCACTATCCAACCTTATGGGATGTCACATCCCGCTGTCTCCATCCCTCTGTATATTAGGTGACGTATCTATAATTAATCTAAACAGTGTAAACACTCAATTACTTCTAGTGGCTCTAACTATCGCCAAGAAAACTATTCTCATGAACTGGAAATCAAGAAACACCATACACATTTCAACTTGGAAAAATTTACTAATAGATTGCATCTCCATTGAAAACTTGTCTATCTTCACTCAAAATAATACATCAGAATTACATCCCTCTTGGTCATCTCTCCTTAACTTCGAACAGTCTTGAATCTACTAACCCTCTTTGTCTGAAACCATCCTCAATGATACACCACCAATAGTCACACATGAATGAGGGGAGGGGTGTCAGGAAGAGATAGCAACTCTGACTAATATCAAATATATTGTAGCAGCTATCTTACGTTGTTAACTCTTTCCCCGATCTCGTCAATTAAGAGAAAACGCTTCCCCGCCAATGACGAGATTTTCCGTCTTTCCGCAATACCGCTATTATCCACCAGGTAATAAAACCAGAAGTATTGCCCTATGGCAAGCTGCTGCATGTCCGTGTCTGTTTTAAAGATCGCTCTGAACTCTATGAAAAGTCCGTCACAAACATGGAATTATCTCAGCTTTTTGCTCAAAATGTGGTGTTTTTGCAGAAACCTACTCGTATTCAAAAGCTGATTACAAAAGAACTACTCAAGGTAGGATGAAACTTTTTTTTTGTTTGAAAGCAGAGGGTCTGTTCTTTCATTTGGTATATTGTATGTTTATATATCTGAACAACATTTTCTGGAAGGCATTAAACTTTGGTGAAAATCATGAAAAACGCTGGCACTGGCTGGCAACTTTTTTAAAAAATGCTGGCGGTGAAAGAGTTAAAAGGCCGCTGAGAGGCTGAAGCCGGAACTCAATGCATTTGCGACGCATATAATGAAGTATCAGTGAGGCAAACAGCTGTTAATAGTCCCATTTTATTGCACAGACAGATATTTCTTCAGGTTTAAAAGTTGTTAATATGTAAATATGGTCAACAAAGAATACATCGTCCTGACTCACCCCCTCTCGCTACCACACTAAGTGAACAGGTGACTAATATTCCTATTCCCAGGTAATCCCGTGACCCTCCACCATGATCACGTGACATTTAACTCTTTCATGTCCCTTTCATTCCAGCCCCTAATTATTAAAATTATCCGTCTTCTGCTTCTTGTAAAAGACAGACTTTAGTTATTGGCCTTTCCAGACAGCTGGTTTTAGTTTTAACTTGCACATGACGCACAAATCCTCTTCTATCTGGAAATGTTTGAATTATGCGTCCAATAAGCCATGAGTTTCGAGGTGCTGTATTCTCCACTATAAGCACTATGTCTCCTGGTTTAAAGTTGCGTTTGACTCTTGACCATTTCTGACGTTCTTGAAGCTGTGGCAAGTACTCCAGAACCCATCTCTTCCAGAACAAGTCTGACATGTACTGGACCTGTCTCCAACGTTTACGAGCATAAACATCTTCCTTTTTGAATTCGCCCGGTGGTAACGATGGTACAGTTTTCAAAATCAACAGGTGATTTGGTCTTAATGCTTCCAGGTCATTTGGATCAGTGGATGCTTTGGTGATTGGACGACCATTGAGAATAGATTCAACCTCGCAAAGAACCGTTTGCAAACCCTCTTCATCCAAATTCTGCAGTTTTAAAATGGAATTCAAAACTTTCCGTACAGATCGAATTAACCTTTCCCAGGTTCCTCCGTAATGTGATCCAGTCGGGGGATTAAATGACCATTTAATACCTTTCTAAAGGAGGACATCATTAATTTGACCCTGATTCCATCCCTGTATAGCAACTCTTAGTTCCCACTCTGCTCCAACAAAGTTCTTTCCATTGTCTGATCTGAGTTCTTTGACTTGACCACGTCTTGCAATGAAACGTCGAAGTGCGTTTATGAATGAATCTGTGTCCAAGGAGGGTGCCACTTCAATATGTATAGCCCGTATGGCTAAACAGGTAAAAATTACTCCATATCTTTTCACCACAGTTCTTCTGCTTTTTACCTCGAAAGGTCCAAAATAATCCACCCCAACATGGGTAAATGGTGGCACATTCGGAGTGACTCTGTCTGATGGTAAATCAGCCATCTGTTGGCATCCTGGAAGTGAATTCAGTCTTCGACATATGACACATTTGGATAGTACACTTCTTATTGCTGTACTTGCACCTGTAATCCAATATTTTTGTCGTAATTTAGACAACATATGATTACGACCACAATGTCCCACCTCTTCATGTATGTGTCTCAGGAGAATATCAGAGATGTAAGAATTCTTTGCTAGAATGACTGGATGCTTGGATTCTTCAGGCATTGATGCCCTACTTAATCTGCCACCAACCCTCAAAACATCATTAAGCGTAGGACAAAGTCCATAAATGCAGCTACTTTTCTTGACACTTTCCCCTCTTTTTAGACAAGCAAGTTCATCAGGAAACATCTTCTCTTGTGAAAGTCTAATAATCTCCAACTCGGCTGTCTCTAGTTCTTCTGGTGAGAGATGAGATTTTTTGAGTTGACCTTTGAAAATCTCCATTTCCTTTTCCAAAGAATTTCCTTTTGCTTCAGTTCAATCTGTTGTGCAACGTCTCAGTAGTTTCCTCTTCTGACTAAGAGATAAGAGCAGTTTCTTAAATCTCAAAATCCAAGCCATTGCCCTTTTCAAATGAAACCAAGAAGAGAAGTGATTAATGAAACGTGCAAGCTTGTCATCCTCTTCATGAAGCTGCACAGAGTTAATCTCAATACCCTTCTTGACCTCAGGGTCATCCACTTCAAGCTTTTCAAGGTCATTCAGATTGGCAGGCCATTCACTTTCAGGATGAAGAAGAAAGGCAGGACCTGATGTCCATGTCCTGTTTTTGAGAAAGACTTTAGCAGTCGATCCTCTAGAAGCAACATCAGCTGGATTGCTTACTGTATCTACGTATCTCCACTGTGAAACTTGTGAAGCCTTGAGAATTTCTGTCACCCGATTGACTACAAAGATTTTGAATCGTGAAGTCTCGTTTTTGATGTATTTGAGAACAGAAGCACTGTCTGTCCAAAAAACAGAATCCTGAAGCTGCAGATGTAATTCCTTCCTCCATATAACATCCATACGACTTGCCATTGTAGCAGCAATGAGCTCCATGCGTGGAATGGTAACACACTTCATTGGGGCTACTCTTGACTTTCCCATGATAAAAGCACAATGTACTACAGAATTCATATTGCGTGTTAGCAAGTATGTCACCGTTCCATAGCCATCCTTACTCGCATCTGAAAAATGATGTAACTGTGCAGAGGCGATGTCACCAAAGTTTGGAGGTTTTAAACCTCTTGTAAGCTCAAAGCTTTCCAGAAGACGAAGTTCTTGAAGCCAGCCTTTCCATTTTTCAACAATTAATTCAGGCAAGACATCATCCCATCCTAAGTTTCCTTTGCAGAGGTCTTGCAATATTTTCTTAGCAGACAATAGTACAGGGCTCACAATTCCCAAAGGATCATACACCGAGCTAATCATGGACAGTATTCCTCTTCGAGTCATAGGTCTATCTTTGATTACAATCTTGAACTTGAATGTGTCAGACTGAATGCACCACTGCATCCCTAACACTCTCTCGACTAATGGAGATTCCCGATCAATATTCAAGTCTTTTGCTGTCTTTGCCCTTTGATCCTCAGGTATTACTGCCATGACTTCACGTCTGTTGCTCATCCATTTTGTTAGCTTGAATCCACCTTTGGCACATATGGATACAAGTTCCTGGCACAATGTCATCGCTTGTTCAACAGTAGCAACTGAAACAAGGCAATCATCAACATAAAAAGAATGTAGAATTGTATCCACTGTTTCCTTGTTGAACTCTGCCTTATGATCTTCAGCACATTTTCTTAGAGCGAAATTAGCACAGCTAGGAGATGATGTTGCTCCAAATAGATGCACTAACATCCTAAAATCAGTAGGGTCTTGGCTTAAATCCCCATCAGGCCACCAAAGAAACCTTAACAAGTCAGCATCCTCAGATAGTACTTGATGAAACATTGACTCGATATCTGCCATAATCACCACAGGTTCTTTTCTAAATCTCGTCACCACTCCAATGAGTGAGCTGGTGAGATCTGGTCCTTGCAAGAGTTGAGCATTAAGTGATGTTCCTTGATAACTTGCTCCACAATCAAACACCACACGGATTTTCTTCTTTGTGGGATGGTAGACGCCATGATGCGGGATATACCAAATTTGCCCATCACTACGCATCAAATCCTTTGCAGGTACTTGATCGGCATAACCTTTGGAAACCATATCCTTCAAAAAATCTTTATAGTCAGTAAGAAAGACAGAATCCTTTTGAAGTCTCTTCTTTAGATGTAAAGCACGTTGTTCAACAATTCTCCGATTATTTGGCATGTGAATTCTCTTCCTCAAAGGTTAGCCGATCTCATAATGCCCATCAACAAGCTTAGCAGAATTTGTCACCATTTCCATAAATTTCTGATCTTCGCTAGAATAGCTAGTTTGTTCATCTTGGATACATTCAGGGAAGTCCATTTTAAACTGCTGTTGCCACATGTCGTCCATATTCAGAACTGAAATTCTATTGACCATGACCTCTGTTTGAGCACAATCCTTTACATCATTCGTATCTCCAGATAGTGGTCCATTAACAGTCCATCCTAACATTGTTTTGATTGCATAGGGTCCATCATTCACACTGCGGATAACTTCCAATGGTTCCAAAGCTTTAGGAACATTGGTTCCAATCAGCAGCTCAATCCCTGCCTCAATCTCAGGTAAATGAACACAGTTTAAATGGGGCCATCTTTGCAGGTCACTTTCTTTAGGTATATTCCTCTTGTGAACAGGCATACTTTCTTGAGTGTAAACTCGAGGCAATTCACAAAAGTCATTCCCATTCAATCCTGCTACCTCCATTTCAGACAGAGCACAGCTACTCGTAACCTTTTCTTGTCCCATAGTTCTTAAAAGTATACACACTTTGGTTCCTGTGAGGTTAAGTTTTTTCATTAAACTCTCAGTACAAAACACCGCTGTGCTCCCTTGATCTAAAAAAGCATAAGTAGTAACAATTTTACTGCCTTTCTTTGCTTTGATCTGTACAGGCACAATTGGGAGTTTACAATCATAGTCCCCAGCCCCAGTAAGACCACTGGAAATCAAAACATCATTCACTGCCATCTTCGGTTTCTTCTCAGTTGTATCAAGAGTCTTTTCCTTTGGAAAGATATGTAGCAAAGTGGGATGTTTAAGACCACAAACATCACAACAAAGACGTTTTCTGCATTCTTTGCTTATGTACCCAATGCTCAAACAGCCAAAACAAACTCTATTTGACTTTAAGAAGTTAAACTTCTCATTGTGGGATTGCTTTTCCAACTGAGGACACATACCCAATGTGTGTGCACCTTCACAGAAGAGACATTTTTTCTTATCAGGACCAACCTTTACCTCTCCTGTCTTTTCAGATTCACTTCCTTTGCTTGCAGCAATCACAGTGGTAGCAAAGCTGGTTCGTTTTATTCCAGGACGAGAAAGAAATTTACTTTTCACATCCTTATTCTTGGCTACAGGATCATCCTGTATATTTCCAAACACTGGGTCCATTACCACTTTGACTTGATGCTCTATAAAGTTGACAATGTCAATGAAGGAAACTCGTTGGTTGCATCTTTCTTGTAATTCACAAGCCATTGTTCTCCATTTATCCCGAAGTCTGTAAGGGAGTTTCTTTATAATAATCATCATATTGGCTGGCATATCCAACTCACACATATATTGTACCTCCTCCATGACATTACCACAGACTCTAAGGAAAAGACTGTACTCCTGTAAAGCATTAACATCTTCAGCTTTGATCTGAGGCCATGACAGAGCTTTATTCATATAAGCAGATGCAATTTTCTGTTCATTTCCAAAATGTTTGTGCAACAGATCTTTGGCTCTCACATATCCCCTGTGTGGGTCAATATGCTGACAACTTTGTACTAAATCCCTTGGTGGACCAACAGTATATTGTTCAAGGTAATACAGGCAATCACTATAGTTATCAGTCTTACTCTCAACACTGTTCACAAAGGCTCTCATGAATGCATGATACTGAAAAGGGTCACCATCAAACACTTTCAGATCTCTTTTGGGCAAGGATGACAAACATTGCTGTTTTAACAAAAGTGTTGTTATTTCATTTTGCTTTCTCATTACACCATAAATGTTGCTCTGCACTTCATCTTCAACATGTGGACCCAATGCATTTCCCTGTGTTCCTTGCTCCACTGTTTGGTGTCCAGAAGGAAAATGCATCCCTATTGGAGACTGTAAGGGTACACTCAGTTGTACAACTCCTCCATTAGGCCTTACTCCCGATCCTAATTGGTCATGCACTGATCCATACACATTTACAGACGTCTAAGGAACAAATGATTTAGCACTGACATTAAGACTTTGTGTTTTCCTTCAATCTGACTCCAAGTTGGAATGTTTTCCTCCTGAATGTCCAGATTTATCGCTTGACATACTCTGGGATTTTAAAACATTCAATTTGGCCATTTGAACTTCAATTTCTCCTTGCAGATTAAGTTGTTCCTTTCTTTTTCTTAGCTGCTCCTCTTGATCCTCAAGTTCATGTTTATCCTTAAACAACTTTTGTCGTGCCTTTAATGCAGCCAACTCAGCCTCTGCTTTGAGACGTACAGAAGAAGTAGATGACACACCAGATCTTCTTTCACTAGCTGAGCTCTGATTTTTAGATGATCTGCTCCCCACATTTGAGACACTATCATTAGGTTTAAAGTCATCTTGTAATTTATCTGATGTAACTTGATGAAGCTTGGACTGTCATTTGAGGAATAGTAAACTCTTCCTGTGTTGCACCAGTTTCAGACTGAATAGGAATAACATTCTCCTCTGGTGTCTTCAACCACTTTTGAACTGCATCTTTAAATGTATCAGTATATTTCATGATGTTCAAAAACCATTCATTTTGCTTTTCCTGCTCATCCTCAGGAAGTAAGGGAATCAACATATCATGCAGCTTATTGGCATTTTCACACAATTCCACAAGAGTTTCAAACAGCATTTGCACCTGAGAGGTATTTTCGTTTCTTGTCATCAAATTCTTTATCTTTGGAATCAACCCTTTAATTTTGTTCACATTTGTTTTTCGTTGCTTTTGCAAACTTTCAATGTGGTTTGCCAAGACTTTTACAGTGGGTTTGGGTACTCGTTTTTCACCCTCCGTGACGTCATCAGCACTCGCTTCACTCATGTTTGTGTGCTTTCCAACGCATCAACAACAATCACAATTTACTTCAAACTTCTTAAAGCATCACAACGAAACTTAGGCAAACACCATCAACTTCCAGAAAACATTTGCAACGTTATTTTTCACAACAAACGCCTTAACAAACAACCTATTTCAAACACCAGAGCTCTGGATAAAATCAACTAAAGCCAAACAACAAACAAAACAACCACGCGACCATCCCCAATGGATAAACAACATACCAAACACTAACAGCCCGCTCTCCAAAACAGCACAGCTCATTAGTAAAAAGCCCAACAGGCTTACCTATGCGGTGATTGTTTGCGTGCTTCTCTTCGGAGCCTTGTTTGACGTTTCTCTTTGGCGTTTTAGCTTCACTTTCATCTCAGTTTAGCAGAATCCTGTACTCCGTGACGTGATGTTCAATCTTTGCGATGCGTCCGCCAAGAAGTGAAGATCTTTGTTGACAAAATGTAGCGGCTATCTTACGTTGTTAAAAGGCCGCTGAGAGGCTGAAGCCGGAACTCAATGCATTTGCGACGCATATAATGAAGTATCAGTGAGGCAAACAGCTGTTAATAGTCCCATTTTATTGCACAGACAGATATTTCTTCAGGTTTAAAAGTTGTTAATATGTAAATATGGTCAACAAAGAATACATCGTCCTGACTCACCCCCTCTCGCTACCACACTAAGTGAACAGGTGACTAATATTCCTATTCCCAGGTAATCCCGTGACCCCCCACCATGATCACGTGACATTTAACTCTTTCATGTCCCTTTCATATATATAAAATTCTTATAAGATTATATTTAGATCTCTCTCTTTCTCTCTTTTTTTTCTTTGCTTCTGGTCCATTGTTGGCTATGGCATATCAGTCCCTACACTATGCGACCCTGATTATTTGTGAGTGGGTGTGATGTGGGACCTTGGGCTTTTGCTCTGTAGTTCGTCCTCTTGATTTCTTGTCTCCAGCTGACTCATCACATGTCTCGCTGTTTTAATGCATCACATATTAGATGGAGTGCACACACACATTCATTTGAAGCTTTAAAAATAGAGAATTTTTAAGCGAATAGCCAAAAAAAAAAAAATAATAAAAGCACCTATAAATATAAAACACACATTTAGTAAGGCGTGGGCGTGGCGGCCTCGGATTTACACCAGGTTGATTCCATGCTGCACACTTTGCCTTTTTAATGCATTGCACACTAGTTGACAAAAACAAATGATTGAGTATAATGATGAAAGGAAGAAAAACAACACAGACAGGGTAAGCGGGGGCATGTGCGTGGGTCGGCCTGGGGATGGATTTTAGGGCCCTTTGCCACGCAGCACCTCACCTTGATAGCTCGTTTGGAACATGACATCGGCAGGGGACTATCTTATGCCATGGCCATGAGGGGGTCAGAGGCAGTTTTATAACACATTATTATTAATATCTGCATTAATATTATCATTAATATAACATTATTAATACCATTGTCAATAGTATCATTATTAATATTATTACTACTCATCATCCCTATTACAACTACTATTATCATTAATATTATTGGATATATTAAGATTACCATTATTAATATTACTATTATTTTTTCATTAATATTATTATTGCTATTACTACTATTATTACTTATTATTTATATGATTTATTTTTTTATCTTCTTCCTGATCCTTCACCCTCCCCCTAAGTCCGGATGAAATTTGTATTTTTGTTAATTTGTTTATCATTACTATTATTGCTATCTGTCCTTTAATATTATTAATATTATGGGTTAAGCCCAGAATGGGCGAAGACGCCTATTGTATCTGTTAGTTTTCGTATTATTTATTCTTATTATTTATTATTCTTCCAATCCCCTTGCGGTCTATGGCAGCCCAGAGAACCGTACGTAGGAAAGTTATGAAATTTGGCACGCTGATAGAAGACAGATCAAATATTATCCACAGCAAATTTGCAGTCTCTATCTCAAACACACTAGTGCCACCAACAGTCCAAAGTTGCACTTATTTTTTTGCTTATAACTTCGGATCCGTATGTCCTAGAAACGAAATTCGACTCTATGAAGTCATTTTTCATCATGAAATTTTTTCCGCCATTTTGAATTATTCGTAAAACCTACTTTTGCGAACTCATCCTAGAGCTTTTGCCGGCAGAAATGGCCGAAAATGGCAAAACACGAAAAATTAACTCCAAATTGTGTGTTTGTTACACATAAATAGTTATAACTCAAACGAAAATAGATTTTTTTCACCAGATTTGATACGCTGATATACGACCACAGTCTGAGCCTACATAAAAAAAAAATTATGCTTGCACCACTAGTTGCCGTTGTAATTGAACAAAATCTATGATATCAAGCCAGCCCTATGGTCATACAACTGTTTCTTCACTAAACTAAATTGTATAGTCATAAAACTAGCTCGATGTAACGCAATCATGACCTGTTGCATGCACAATTTTGTCAATGCGCCCCCTTGTGGTTTTGAGATAGAAAATGGTAATTTTTGCCTAAAACTACTGCAACAACACATCTAAAACCATGAGTCATCATGGATTATTCATTTCATGGCTTGGACTATAATCACTGATGGATATCAATATACTGTCTAGCAACCAATGAGAATACCTTATCAACTGTTTTTGCAAGAGCTTTTTCTCTGCATTAGAACATCTTAGAGACATGGGGATGGTCTATTTTGACTCATTTAACTTGTTGTTACATGTTTTGACCCATGTTTTGCTACTGCAAACATCACTCACATGTGCTTCAGTGCTCTTATGTTCCATGATTGTCATTAACAGAAGGACGATTGCAGACAAGAACATAGATTATTTTTGTTGATTACTTTTGTCTTCTTTCATCTGAAATCATTAGGTTTACCTTAGTTCTTTAGTCTGCTTATCCAAACTCAACTTTACATCCTTCTGTGCCCTTTTCGGCTTGACCCCGGTATTATAATATTCCTATTATTATTATTATTATTATTATTATTATTATTATTATTATTATGTTGGCTTGAAAAAGCCAACATACTGTTTTTGCACTTATTATTATTCTTATTATTATTCCGTTTTTCTAAGACAAAATTTCTAACTCTAACTCGTCCTAGAGCAGGGGTGTCCAAAGTCGGTCCTGGAGGGCCTGTGTCCTGCAGAGTTTAGCTAAAACTTCCCTTACCACACCTGCCTCAAAGTATCTAATCTGCCTAGTAAGACCTTGATTAGCTGGATTAGGTGGGTTTGATTAGGGTTGGAATAAAACTCTGCAGAGACACAGGCCCTCCAGGAGCAGGATAGGACATCCCTGTCCTAAAGCTTTCAAGCTACAGCCATCAAACTTTGGACAGACTTTCGGTTTGATCTGACAAGGTGTGCTATATCTTTTCTAACTGATGGGACCTTCCGAATTCCTAAACAGGGCGCTCAAACACCCCAAAATTTCCATTGACTTAACATTGAGACAAACTTTGATGGGTCATAGCTGCGAGTGAGAAACTTGCAGAAACCTGTGGCTTACCACATTTAAGGAGACTGACAGGCTCTGTAAGAACATACCTCACAATGGGGTGTAAACTGTACCCCTGGGGTGTAAGAGGCCCCCAAAATTTCCCATTGACTTATAATGGGGCAGGAAACATGCCCATAAAAGGGAATAAAAGCGTCCCAGATGGAATATTTTCATTTTAGAGTGTCGTAGAGATATGGGGGTGGGCTCATTTTACTCAGGCATCCAATCAGTCTCTTAGGATCACCCCAGAGCTATTAAGCCACGCCCCTAGCAACAATTTTGGGTACCCTAGCAACATCTCCCATAGACTACCATTATAAAAAGCCCAGATGGATATCTTTGCACCAGAGTGTCATAGAGACATAGGGGTGGGCTCATTTTACTCAGGCATCCAATCAGTCTCTTACGATTCTTATTGAGGTATTAAGCCACGCCCCTAGCAACCAAATATGAACACCCTAGCAACATAATAAACGAAGCCTTATATCTCTGGATCTGAATATCATAGAGACATGGGGGTTGGGTCTTTGGGTCATGTTAGCTTCATGCTAGCTCCATGCTAAGTCATACTAGTTTCATGCTAGTTTCATGCTAGCTTTATGCTAATTTCATAATAAATCTTGCTAACTTCATACTAAATCATGCTGACTTCATGTTAGATCTTGTTAGCTGCACGCTAAATAGTGTTAGCTTCGTGCTAATCATGTTAGCTTCATGCTAGCTTCATGCTTATCATGTTAACATCATGCTAAATCATGCTAAATCATGCTACCTTCATACTTAAACATACTAACAGCCAGATAGCCTACTAAACTAAACTTCTATCAAACCGTTTTAAACGTTCAGGCTACGCTTTTTCAAGCCAACCAAAAGTTTGTCCTCAAACTTTAATATCTAGTTATTATTGCTATTATCACCCTCCTTATCCATTTTGTTTATTTATTTACCTCTAATTATGTCTGTTGCTCCTTTATTCAAAAATGTTCCAGTCTTAAATCCAATTACATTTACAGTTTACACACACACACACACACACACACACACACACACACACACACACACACACACACACACACACACACACACACACACACACACACACACACACACACACACACACACACACACTGGTTTCCCATGTTTTGTGGGGACATTCCATAGACGTAATGCATTTTATACTGTACAAACTGTATATTCTATTCCCCTAACCTACCCCATTCCCTAACCCCAACCATCACAGAAACCCTTCTCCTACTTCACATTTTCAAGATACATCATTCTGTTTAATTTATAAGCTTGTTTCCTCAAGGGGACATCAAAATGTCCCCACAAGGTCACAAAAACACTGGTATTCCTATCTTTGTGGGGACAATTGGTCCCCACAACGTGATAATTACCAGGTACACACACACACACACACACACACACACACACACACACACACACACTCTCACAGTTTCCACATCTTATGAAAACAGTATGTAATTGTTTTATTATAACTATCTCTATTATAGTCTGCTTTTATACCTGAGATGAATGGCATGGCCATCCCCTCTGTCACAGTGAAGGTAAGCTCACCTCATTCTACACTGACATCTGTCAAGTTTCTTACTGAGATAAAGTTGAATATACACTGCTACAGTTCAAAGAAAAAGTATGTGAACCCTTTGGGCTTACTTGGATTTCTTCATAAATTGGTCATAAAATGTGTTCTGATCTTCATCTAAGTCACAAAAAATAGAGAAACACAGTCTGGTTAAACTAATACCGCACAAACATTATACGTTTTCATGTTTTTATTGAACACAACATGTAAACATTCATAGTGCAGTGTGGAAAAAGTATGTGAACCTTTGGGTTTAATAACTGGTTGACCCTCCTTTGGCAGCAATAACCTCAACCAAACGTTTCCTATAGTTGCAGATCAGACCTGCACAACGGTCAGGAGAAATTTTGGACCATTTCTCTTTACAAAAGTGTTTCAGTTCAGCAATATTTTTGGGATGTCTGGTGTGAATCGCTCTCTTGAGGTCATGCCACAGCATCTCAATCGGGTTGAGGTCAGGACTCTGACTGGGCCACTCCAGAAGGCATATTTTCTTCTGCCATTTTGTTGTTGATTTACTTCTATGCTTTGGGTCATTGTCCTGTTGCATTGTCCATCCTCTGTTAAGCTTTAGTTGGCGGACAGATGGTCTTAAGTTTTCCTGCAAAATGTCTTTATAAACTTTGGAATTCATTTTTCCATTGATGACAGTAATCCGTCCAGGGCCTGAGGCAGCAAAGCAGCCCCAAACCATGATGCCCCATCCACCATATTTCAAAGTTGGGATGAGGTTTTGATGTTGGTGTGCTGTGCCTTTTGTTCTCCACATATAGCGTTGTGTGTTCTTTCCAAACAACTCAATTTTGGTTTCATCTGTCCACAGAATGTTTTGCCAGTAGTGCTGTGGAACATCCAGGTGCTATTTTGCAAACTTCAAACGTGTTGCAATGTTTTTTGGACAACAATGGCTTCCTCTGTGGTGTCCTCCCATGAAGTCCATTCTTGTTTAATGTTTTCCTTATTGTAGATTTGTCAACAAAAATGTTAGCATGTGCCAGAGATTTCTGTAAGTCTTTAGCTGACACTCTAGGATTCTTCTTCACCTTATTGAGCATTCTGCACTGTGCTCTTGCAGTCATCTTTACAGGACGACCACGTAGTGCTGAACTTTCTCCATTTGTAGACAATTTGTCTTACCGTGGACACATGGACATCAAGGCTTTTAGATATACTTTTGTAGCCCTTTCCAGCTTTATGTAAGTCAACAATTCTTGATTGTAGGTCTTCTGAGAGCTCTTTTGTGCAAGGCATGGTTCACATCAGACAATGCTTCTTCAGAACAGCAAACTCAAAACTGGTGTGTGTTTTTTTATTGGACAGGGCAGCTTTAATCACCACATCCAATCTCATCACATTGATTGGACCCCAGGTTGGCTGACTCCTGGCTCCAATTAGTTCTTGGAGAAGTCATTAGCCTAGGGTTTCACATACTTTTTCCACCCTGCACTATGAATGTTTACATGTTGTGTTCAATAAAAACATGAAAACGTATAATGTTTGTGCGGTATTAGTTTAAGCAGACTATGTTTCTTTATTGTTGTGACTTAGATGAAGATCAGAACACATTTTATGACCAATTTATGAAGAAATCCAAGTAAGCCCAAAGGGTTCACATACTTTTTCTTTCAACTGTATATAAAACTAAAGTGATTTGTGCTAAATGTGTTTTATATTCCTAGGTGAAAATGAGGAGTAGCGCAGCAGTGCAGAGCCCCAAAATGACTGTGTGTGTTCAGCCTCCCCTAGCAGTCACACAGGATCAATTTGGGTTAGACTCAATTGGTATGAGTTTTTTCTTATTTCTTTTTAACCCACTGAGGTCTAAAGGGTTTTTAGGGCCCTGGAGAAGTTTTGACCTGCCTTGACATTTGTGCTTTTTTCAGTTGCTTAAAGGTGAATGATTGAACGGAGTATTTATCCTTGTTCTGTGATGTGACATGTAGACAAAAAATGTTTTGTTTGGGTCTGTAATGCCTTAGAAGCTTCCTAAAAACCTCTCTCAGATAGCTCTATTAGGGTGGGGGATTTTAAACAAGTGGTTTTGCACCTATTTGGCTCCCCCTACTGGCTTAACTTGCAATCTCATTACTGATTGGCTGACTTTGCTGCCACTCAAAAAATGTAGCCAATTATTTTAAAGTGGAGGGGCAGGGAGATGCCTGTGATGTCATAAGCATCAGTTTTTCAGATTGGGCCGTTTTCTGGCTGACATTTCTAAAAGAGGAATTTCTGTGAGACTGAGATGTTTAGCATGTTCAGCAATTTTTGTATGTTCGTGAATGCGAGTAGACTACCATTATTCAACAAAGACAAGGTAAAAATGTTTTTTCATTCTCTGTCCCCTTTAAAACATAATAATGGCAAAGTCTCATAACACTGTGTTCAGCACAAACTGGGCTACTTTATTAGGTGAGCAACATGTTTATGCCTTTTTTCTATTCAATTCAATTTTATTTATATAGCGCTTTTCACAATTGTTAATTGTTGCAAAGCAGCTTTACCTGAGTAGAAGTAAAGGAGAACACAGAAAATCAATAGATAATATAAGAAGTAGAATATAGCGGCTAAGGTTAAACTGTACAAGCAAGCGTATTAATAATGTAACGTATACAGTTAAGTGTTAAGTTAAGCCAAAGTTGGCTGACTCTCCCTGGGTTGAAAAAAACCCCTAGGAGAAAACCTGGTGGGAAAAACTCCTAGAAGGACAAAAACCCTTGGGAGAAATTAATATATTCATATATGTAGATACGGTAGGGATAGGAAGCGGGTAAGCGGATTAAACTGGTTCAGCTGGTTGTCGTTGGTCGCGCATCAGCTAGGCATCACGTTGAAGGACAGCCAGTAGATCAGTGGTGCGATGACCTTCACAGCAACAGGAACTGGGTCGGTTTGTCTCATTGTCCTCGGGGTTGAGGACGAGACAGGGAGACAAAAACAGAGTTCTATTAGCGTAGGGGCCGTTCGTATGTAATGCAAGTGTCATACATTATAGCGGTTTAAGTCAGCTCGGTTCCAGACAGGCTAACTATTGCGGCAATAGTATATTACCCATATGAGGTATGTGAGTGCTTTGTTCTAGACAAAATAACTACTGCGGGAAAAGTACATTTTACTGGACATTTTATGTGAATGCTTTATTAAAGAAGAATGTCTTAAGTTTAGATTTAAATTGATCGACTGTGTCTGATACTCGAACATTATTTGGTAAATCATTCCAGAGCTTAGGGGCCAAGTAGGAAAAGGATCTAACACCTTTAGACACTTTTGATATTCTAGGGATAATTAAGTGACCAGAATTTTGTGAGTGCAGTTTACATGGTGGATTGTATTCTGATAGTAGTTCTTTAATATACGAGGGCGCTAGGCCATTTAAGGCTTTGTAGGTGATTAGTAATATTTTAAATTGTATGTGATATTTAACTGGTAGCCAGTGTAAATATGCCAGAATTGGACTAATGTGGTCATACTTTTTAGATCGAGTAAGCACTCTTGCGGCTGCGTT
Organism: Misgurnus anguillicaudatus; assembly: GCF_027580225.2. Classification (NCBI taxonomy): domain Eukaryota; kingdom Metazoa; phylum Chordata; class Actinopteri; order Cypriniformes; family Cobitidae; genus Misgurnus; species Misgurnus anguillicaudatus. The sequence goes on along the minus strand of NC_073346.2, from coordinate 499,726 downwards.
TTGAACCAGCTGTAGCTTGTTTACCTGATTTGAATGGCATCCCCCGAGTAACGAGTTACAATAGTCTATTCTAGAGGTCATAAAAGCATGGATAAGCTTTTCTGCATCTGATGCAGACAGCATATGGCGTATTTTTGAGATATTTCTAAGATGGAAGAATGCTGTGCGGCAGACGTTGGAGATATGATTATCGAAAGATAGATTGCTGCCGAACATTACGTCTAAATTCTTAACCGAGGAAGATGGCACCACCGTGCAGCCATCTATGGACAACTTGTAATCTGACATTATGTTTGGAGCAATTTGGTTCAATAATAAGTATCTCAGTCTTATTGGAGTTTAGCATAAGAAAGTTATGTGCCATCCAGTCCCTAATATCACTAATGCAGTCTGTAAGCTTAGTAAACTGGTGGGTTTTGCAAGGATGTGACGAGATGTAAAGCTGGTTATCATCTGTATAGCAGTGAAAACTTATGTTATGTTTCCTGATAATGTCTCCTAGAGGTAACATATATAACGAGAAAAGGGTAGGGCCTAGAACTGATCCCTGAGGTACGCCGTATTTAACGGGGGAGTGATATGACTCTTCCTCATTTACATAAACAAAGTGATATCCCAGGCTAACGCCTAACCACTGATGCCAACATAATTTTCTAGTCTATTGAGTAAGATTCTGTGATCTATTGTGTCAAAGGCTGCACTAAGGTCTAGTAATATAAGGATTAAGATCTCACCACGATCGGATGTTAATAGGAGGTCATTTGTAACTCGAAGCAGTGCTGTCTCTGTGCTATGGTGGGGCCTGAATCCTGATTGGAACTTTTCATATGTATGATTATTCGCTAGGAATGTGCGTAGCTGGCTTGCCACTACTTTTTCTAATATTTTAGAAAGAAAAGGTAGATTTGAGATTGGTTTAAAGTTATTAAGATCTCCCTGGTCAAGGTTTGTTTTTTTAATGAGCGGTCTAATAACTGCTAGTTTGAAAGCTGTTGGAACATATCCTAATTCTAGAGATGAGTTAAAGATATTTAGTACCGTGTCTGAGACTACATGAAATACCTCTTTTAGTAATTTTGTGGGAACGGGGTCTAGTATACAGGACGATGATTTGGATGACGTTACTAATTTAGAGAGCTCTTCTATTGTAGTAGGTTTAAATAAATCAAGATGTTTGTATGGTAATCTGGTGGTAAATGTACTTTTGGGTATAGTGGTGGTTGCTTGCGTAGTTTCTATGTTTTCCCTAATAAACATAATTTTGTTAGTAAAGAAGTTCATGAAGTCGTTACTATTGTGTTGAAGTTTACTTTTGGTTTCTGTTTGTTCTTTGTTTCTAGTCAGTTTCGCAACTGTGCTAAATAGGAAACGAGGGTTGTTATGATTTTCTTTAATAAGCATACTAAGATAGGTATATCTGGCGGTTTTAATTGCCTGTATGTGGTGTTGAACACTCTCTTCCCATGCTGCACGCCATACCTCTAACTTTGTGCTTCGGTAGTTTCTTTCCATTTTTCTAGTTACTTTTTTAACCCTCTGGGGTCTAAGGGGTTTTTAGGGCCCTGGAGAAGTTTTGACATGCACTGACATTTGTGCTTTTTTCAGTTGCTTAAAAACATAATAATGGCAAAAGTCTTATAACACTGTTCAGCACAAACTGGGCTACTATATTATACGATCAACATGTATGTACATGTTTGTATTTTTGAGAGAAAAATGTTTATGCGTTGTTTTTGAAAAAGCTAAATTTTTAAGTGACTGATATAAGTCCAAAAAACCCATACTAAACATATTTTCCCAATACTTTTCAAAACAGGATCTAGTAGTCTAGAGTTTTTTCTTTAAAATGATGTGAAAATCATTCTGCTTACTCATTTACATAAGACAATATATTGATTTACAATTTCAAAGTCACTTTTTGGTTAGGAAGGCAATATGCAAGGAGGCTGGAAGCTCTTGAATAATCTGTGATTGACAGCTGAAGAACAAAACACTTGCATAATGAGCTGCATAATGAGCCTTTAGGCAGTAAGATGACGCCTTGTTACGTGTTTGTTTGTGAAAGCAACACAAAAAAAAGTGCCTTCCAATGCGTGATCCTGCGTTAAATAAATTTACTGTGCAGAGATATACGCAAACAAACAGGGTTTTAGATGTGTTTAGATGCGTCTTAATACAAAAGTGCGTCAAATATGAGGCATTGTGTGTTTGTGTGTGCGTTTGGCCGTCGACCGCGTCTGACGGAAGCACAAAGAAAAAGAAGCGCCTGGAGATAACTTGTATTTACAGGCAAGAGAGCATATTTTATCATTTTACCACAAAGCGCGTCAACTATGAGGCATCGTGTGTTTGTGTGTGCGTTTGGACATCGATCCCGTCACACTGACCAAGCACGCACTTGCGTCTGTTTGGAGATAACTTTATGCGCGAGTAAACAAGTAGATGTGATGTTTGCAATCGCACCTTTTATAAGAATACCACAAAGTGCGTCAAATATGAGGCATTGTGTGTTTGTGTGTGCGTTTGGACATCGCGTCACTGACGAAGCACACACATTTGCGTCTGTTTGAAGATTACTTTAGGCGCGAGTAAACAAGTAGATGTGATGTTTACAATCGCATATTTTATAATGATACCACAAAGCGCGTCAAATATGAGGTATTGTGTGACACTCGCGTCTGGAGATATTTTAAGTTGCAGTCTGAGTAAACAAGTAGATGTCATGTCACCAGCACTTGGATTAAAACTCAGCACAGCACTGAATGGCTACAGAGACGGAGTCTCCATTGACTGGGGTTGACTAATGAATATGGATGATCTCTGCTCTTCTCTTCAATGGAGCGGGGCTTGGCTCATTATAGATAATGCAGTAACACGAGAAAGATGGTACATCTCCCTCTTCTAACACAGTTAACCACGAATTGCAATATTTGTTTCTATGACAAGTATTTGTTAAGTTACAGTAAATTTTTCTGACTTGTTTCTGAAAGGACTTCACTGAGGGAGAGAGAAAAAAAAACACATCATGTTTATTTTCTTAATTTTGCGAAAAGCACAACATTCTGTTTTTATTGGGAGTGGACAGAATAAAACTAGACACTTTAACGTTTTAAATTATGTATAAATCATATCTGTATGTCCAAAATCAGCAGAGTAATCTAACTCTCTTTGCGGAGTGATTGAAAAATAAAGAGTTTGCGGCGCCCGCACCGCCGTCGACCCCAGAGTGTTAAGGGCTGCAATATGATGGTCATACTATGGAGCTGGCGTTTTTTCTTTGATTCTCTTTTTTCGAATGGGAGCAACAGCATGTGCTAGTGAAAACGTTGTTCAGGTTTTCTATTATAGTATCCAGATCTTCACGGTTATCTGCTACATGTTTCATTTGAGACAGGTCTAGAAGAGTGCTAATAAATCTTTAGTGGTGGAAATTATTGTTCTGGCTAATCTGTAGCATGGTGTAGACTGAGCGGTCCTATCTTTTTGAAAAAGCGAAATTTCTAAGTGACTGATATAAATCCACAAAACTCATTCTTAACATGTTTTACCAAGACTTGTCAAAACAGGATCTAGCAGTCTAGAGATTTTTCTTCAAAATGATGTAAAAAATTATTCTGCCTACTCATTAACATAAAACAATATATTGATTTAAAATTTCTTAGACACTTTTTGGTTAGGAAAGCAATATGCGAGGAGACGGGAAAGCTCCTGAATAATCCGTGATTGACAGCTGAGAAAACAAAAGACTTGCATACTGAGCCGCATAATGAGTCTTTAGGCAGAAATTTAAGAAGAGGAAACTACTTTATGTAGTAAAAGGATTTAGATGCAAAAAGGAATGCAAAATTGTCACTTTTTGGCAAAATTCGCAGATGTATTTTCAAAATAGGTCATATTGTTATTCATGTCACGAGGCAGTCACACACCAGACAACAGGTATTACACAACAGATGCAAGCATTTATTATGTGTGAGCATAAATTCAAAGTCTGCTCCTTGAATAATCTGTTACGAATAAGTGGCCTTTGAAGATTGTATATATTAAAGACCATTTTAAATAAATATTACAGTTTTTCTTGGTTGCTTAAACACATTTCGGTTGCACATTTCGGTTGCTTAAACTATGCCTCTTATTCTCAAAAGAGTAAACAAAAATCCATAACGTCTCACCCAATTCTCCAAACATTATATTTTCAGGTCAAAATGAAGCTCTACACTTAAAACCATTCACTCTTACTGAAAAAACCAAACTTTTCCCTCCGACATCACACACAAACTTTCAAAAGCGCACACACTACAACATAGTATTACACACTGGTACCAATAAAAACAAAACAATACATTTTAAACTGTTATGTTGCTTGTGGTTCTCCCCCTCAAAAACCTTTTCAGATGACCAAAAAAGACACAATCAATTTATGCATTGGCACATTTTTACATTTACAGTTAGTCATTTAGCAGACGCTTTTGTCCAAAGCAACTTACAAATGAGGTTAACAATAGAAACATTTCTGTATGGGTTTGGTTGTGCAGGCTGGAAGTCCAGCCAGTAGCGCATTGCCGTAGTTCAGCCTGGACAGGATAAGATTTTGGACTAGAACCTGCGTTGCGTGCTCATTTAGGAAAGGTCTAATATTGTAGAGGATGAATCTAAAAGAGCGAGCAGTGCTAGCAACATGCTCCGTGAAGCTAAGCTGATCATCTCCCAGGTTTTTGGCTGTCCTGGAAGGCGTGATGGTCAAGGGCATGCTCAGATATGCGGGCAGAGACCGTGGGATCATCAGGGTGGAACAACAAGTGGAGTTGAGTGTTGTCTGCATAGCAGTGGTAGAAAAAGCCATGTTTTTGAATGACAGAACCCAGGGATGTCATGAATATCGAAAAGAGCAGTGGTCCAAGGACAGAGCCTTGAGGCACCCCGTTGATACGTGGGGGTTCAGAGACGCCACCTCACCAGGATACCCAAAATGACCTACCTGAGAGGTATGACTTGAAGGGTCGACAGGAGGATGTGATGATTGACTGTGTCAAAAGCGGCAGATAGATCCAGTAAGATCAGCACATTAGATTTGGAGGCTGCCTTAGGGCCTCAATGACTGAGAGCAGCGCATTCTCAGTGGAGTGACCGCTTTTGAAACCAGACTGATTGCTATCCAGGAGGTTATTTTGTGTGAAGAAAGAGGAGAGTTGGTCAAACACACATGTTCAAGAGTCTTGTCAATGAAGGAAAGAAGAGAAACGGGTCTGTAGTTCTCTAGCATAGCAGGATTGAGTGTGGGTTTCTTCAGCAGCTGGGTTATCCGGGCCTCTTTAAATGCTGTGGGGAAGATACCAGTGGCAAGAGATTAGTTGATAATGTGGGTAAGAGCAGGGATAACCAAGAGAGAGATGGCCTGAAGGAGATGGGTTTGTATGGGATCTAGCTGGCAGGTAGTCGGATTGTTGAAGCAAAGACCTTGGAAACGTCCCCTTCAGATAGGAGAGAGAAGGAGGGAAGCGAGCATTCCTCAGGGGTTTGAGCAGGTGCAAGAAGAGGCGGTTCTGAGAACTGACTTCTGATGGTATTGGTTTTCTTCACAAAGAAGGAAGCAAAATCATCAGCCGTTAAGTCAGATGAAGGTGGGGGGCAGGTGGACAAAGAAGAGTAGAGAAGGTCTTGAAGAGAGTGCGAGAGTCAGGTGAGCTGTTGATTTTAGAGTGATAGTATTGGGTCTTAGCAATAGAGCTATCCATGGAGAAGGCGGCAAGAAGAGACTGATAGAGAAAGAGGTCAGCAGTAGGGCGAAAAAAAGAATCACGATCTCGATTCAAATATACACGCAATCTTCAAAACCAAACCCTATTCATTCACCAATCAGACCCGGTCGTTTCTCTCCTCTCTCATCTGATTTGCAACATCTCATTTCAAACACTGTTGTTTACTTGGTGGATTTGGAGCATCAATTTTCACAAAAAAGAAAGGATAAGCGAGCGTCATTGTGGAAAATCCTGGTGCAGACAGAGAAAGTGACGATGTAACAACATTTGCTGTCCAAAGCTGTCCAAAAAGTCACACAGACTTTCACTGTGGTGCCTCCTCTGGAATGGTGTCCAAACTTACACACACACTTACAGGCACATACACACACATAGTCCACTTGTGCACACGTGTGGTTTCTCGAGAGAAAGCATGGATAATAATCAAACTTAAGACGCTGCAGAAAAAATCCATAAAGTGCATAACTGCAAACACAATACATGTCATGTCACATGCTTTACAGAATCTTTACAGGATGTGTGTGAACGCATTCATAGATTCCAGAAAATCATTGGCAGTGTAAATGAAATAAATTCAGATGATCCCTGGACATCCTAGACACATTTTCCATGTATTTTCCATAATCTCTGTGTGAAAAGGGATAAAATTGATTATTATTGATTATTTATCTAAAATGTATTATTGTGGCTAGATTATTATTATTATATCACCTTGTAGCTCAAGACATTTTGCCCACTTAAGCTAAGTAGGGTTGAGCCTGGTCAGTACTTGGATGGTTGGTACTTGCTACTGGTAGAGTTGTTAGTGAGACCAGCATGGGATACTCACCCTGGGGTCTATGTGGGTCCTAATACCCCAGTATATTGATGGGGACATTTTTGAGACATTAATCTGAGGTCCTGACTCTGTGGTCGTTAAAAATCCCAGTATGTCCTCCAAAAAAAGTAGGGGTGTGCCCCAACATTTGCCCATTGGCTTACTAATCATTCAATTCAAGTACATTTTATTTATATAGCGCTTTTCACAATTGTTTAATTGTTTTAAAGCAGCTTTAAATAAAAGCAGGAGAAAACACAGAAAAAACAACATAAGTGTCAGGAACAGGGAAGGATGAACCCAATCGCAGACGATTTCGGGGGGTGAACAAAAATTATTTTTATTACACACACAGGAACAGACAAACAAAGGCCCACGTGGGGGCAAACAGCATAGACACAAAACACTAGAATAAGACCTGACAATGAACTCGACTAAATACTGACAGACACGACTAAATCACACGGATGATACAAAATGAACCTGCAAAGAACTAAGGCTATGTTTACACGTGGACGGCTATTTTCATAAACGGACATTTCAACCTCTCCGGTTTCAAAAATAATATTGTGCACACATGTCAGTTTTCAGAAAAGTGTTTATTTACACGTACCCGTGCATATTTGTCGTCAAGAGACGCTCAAGCCCACGTAAGCCAATCACCGGCAGCGCTGGTGGTGACGTGAACTGGTTCTTCATGTTGAAGGGAGGAGTTGTTGCAGTAGGTGATTGATGACGTCAACGTACCGCGAGAGCGAGTTGAGGAATCACACGTAGAGGTCTTATTTCGAATCGCTCTCGCGGTACTTTGACATCATCCGTCCGTCTGTTCTTGCAGAACCGCATGAAGTCAAACACGCGTAAAATTGCTGACCTCCGAGCACTCGTCTCTGCTCCTCGACATAATGGAGCAGCTGTATTTGCAAATACAAGCAAATGAAACGAGTTTGCACGAACATAAATGTGATCTTGGAAGCATTCAGAGTAGCAGTCACATGTAAACATGGGTCGCACTTTTGACATAGGTGCGAGCTCTGGCGCATACTCTGTGACGTTGCCTGCTTAAACATCCGTTTGTCTCAATTTACATGCAACCGTGCAACCGAAGATTTTCAAGATCTCCACTCTGGCCGGAGTTTTTAGAAACAATCGGTTTCAGAGGCGAGTTCTCCGTTTACGTGTAAACGAGGGGCACAAACGAAGGTAAATCTCTCAATTTTTAAAAATAACCATGTACGTGTAAACAGAGCCTAAGGACTCAATGACATTATATAGGGAAAAAACCAAACGAGATAAAGAGGGGGAACAGGTGATGGGAGGAAACCAATGATTACTAATAAGCAGGAGAACGAGGGGGCGGGGACAAGAGACAAGACACCGGAGGCACATGACCCAATAAACAAGACATGAGCCTCCACATAAAGCCTGGGACTGCCAGAAACCTGCCACCATAACTAAATACAAATACAACACAAGACTCCTAGGCAGGATCCTGACAATAAGAAGCAGAGTACAGCGGATAAGATTAAACCGTACTAGCGAGTGTACTAATAATGTAACACTTAGGAGAAAAAAATGCTGATTTAATCAGGAGGAAAAAGTCCTCTAAAGAAAAAAAAACATTGAGAGAGAGCAAGACATACCGGATTCTATAGAATATATACTATTTTATATATTTTATAGGAATTAACATAAATTGTTGGGTAAATCATTCCAGAGCTTAGGGGCTAAGCTTTAAGAAAGGGATCTAGCACCTTTAGACACTTTTGATATTCTAGGGATAATTAAAAGACCAGAATTCAGCGAATGCAGTGTACGCAATGGATTTCATTCTGATAGTAATTCTCGAAGATACGAGGGAGCTTGGCCATTTAAGGCTTTATATTAGTATTTTAAAATGCATGCAATATTTAACTGGTAACCAGTGTAAAGTTGGCTTTACCAGTTACAATAGTCGATTCTTGAGGTCTTAAAAGCTTCTCTGCATCTGATGCAGACAGCATATGGCGTATTTTTTAGATAGTTCTAAGATTGAAGAATGCTGTGCGGCAGACAGTGGAGACATGACTACAGAAAGATAGATTGATGTTAAACATCACACAGGCACTGCATTGTGTCATTATCTCTATGTATTTTTTGTTTCTCTATTTGTTATTATTTACTCTTTCTATTTCACTCTGACATGGTCACAATGTCTATTTGTGTGTGGCATTTGTATATGTGTCCTGTCTATCTATGTTCAGTGTAGTGTTTGTATATCTATCGTGTTCATCTGTGTTTTGCGTTTGTCTAATCCAGCTTGGTAAACCCCCCACCACCTCTATATATCGTGGTTACCTACTTTAGGTAAAAATAACACGTTCTACACACTACCTACTTTCAGTCATGCAAACCCTTAAACTAATAACATGGAATGTATGTAGCTTTACTACCTCTAAGAGAATTAAAGTAATCAACCACCTTGTTAAATTAAAGGCAGATATTTGCTTTTTACAAGAAACACATTTAACAGATAAAGAACTACAACACATCCATTTCAAACAATTCAACAAAATATTTTCATCCACAATTAACAGTAAACAAAGAGGCGTTTTCATTTTGATAAACAAAAACAGCTTCACTGTCAATTCTTTTATCTCAGATCCAGAAGAAAGATTCATTATTATCAATATATCTTTTAATCACTTAACTTTTACACACAACCACACCAACACACGAGCCAGTCACTCAACAGAAGTAATTAAACAATACATAATGGACTATGGCCTTAGTGATAGCTGGAGAGCAAGGAACCCACTACTAAGAGAATATTCCCATGTTTCTTCAGCACATTGTTCTTTCTCTAGAATAGATTTCTTTCTTGTAAGCAACTCACTAATTCGACAGATATTAGAAAACACTATCCATTCAATTATTATCAGCGACCACACCCCTGTATCTTTAACTTTAACAATCCCAGTACAGAAGAAAACCTCCACAAGATGGCGCTTCAACACCTCTCTCCTAGAAGACCCCAACTTTAACACTCTTATAAAAAGAGAGTGGGCATCCTTTCTGGAAATCAATGACTCATCAGAAATCTCACCATCAACACTTTGGGAATCAGGCAAAGCAGTCATGAGAGGCATAATTATATCATATTCATCGGACAAGAAAAAACAGCACCAACAATTGGAAAACACTCTTGAGCAGAAAATTAAACAGCTAAGTAATCAATAGTCTACCACCCCATCTGAAGAAGCACAAACTGAAATAAAGCAACTAAGAACCCAATTGGATAGTATCATAAAAAAACTCAGTTCTGTATACAACAACTCAAATATGATAAATTTCACCTTAGCAATAAAGCAGGTAAATATCTGGCAAATATGCTACAATACAAAAAAGACAAGTCAATCATCCCATCCATTCTGGACTCTTCTGGTAAACTACAGGACCCTCAAGAAATTAATAACTCCTTTCGCCAGTTCTACAGCTGTTTGTATTCTCCCGGCACTCAACCTCTACAATCTGAAATTGAATCCTTTCTCAACACTCTGGTCCTTCCCTCATTAACCACAGAAGAATCAAACTTTTTAGAACAACCCATCACCTCTGAAGAACTCCGCAAAGCATTACAAAGCATGCCAAATAACAAATCACCTCACAGAAATTACATCTACTACATCTACCATTCCCACACATATGAACACAGCATTTATCACTGTCTTCCTGAAACCAAACAAAGACCCAACACATCCCTCTAGCTACCACCCACTATCATTAATCAATACTGACCTGAAAATTATTACAAAGACTCTAGCAAACCAGGATTGAAACAGTTATGCAGTCATTAATTCACCCAGAACAGACAGGCTTCATCAAGAACAGAAATGCAACAGATAATATATGCAGACTTTTCAACCTTATCAACATCGCACAAAGACAGCCACAGAAAACCATAATTGCATCACTAGACGCAGAAAAAGCATTCAACAAGGTCAATTGGACATTGTTATTCACCACCCTTCGTAAATTTGGTTTTGGAAAGTCATTTATCCAATGGTTTACAGCCCTATACTCTTCCCCAAAGGCAACAGTCATCACAAATGGGATTACTTCACTAAGCTTCAACTTGCACCAAGGAACTAGACAAGGATGTCCACTCTCTCCATCTCTTTTTGCCCTATTCATAGAACCACTTGTAGTAGCAATATGCCAAAATAATAAAATTAAAAGGAATCCAATTCAACAAATCTCAACACAAAATTTGTCTATATGCAGATGATTTATTGTTATATTTACAAACTCCATCCCAATCACTCAGCGAAACATTCAGTGTCATTAATGAAGTCTCTCATTGTAAGGTTTTGTTATGTGTTCTGGTTGGGTTTTGGGTTTAGGACTTTTATTTTGACACCCTGTTCTGTTCCAGCTTTTATTTTGATATTCATCATGCCATGTCACGCTTCACACTTCCTGTCTGTTTTGTATTTAAAAACTTCCTGTAAACCAGTTCATTGCTGATTATTACTTTGTATGCCAGCCTGTTACCTGTGTTCTGTTAACTGTAAACCTGTTACCTGTTATCTGTATCTGCCTGTGTTTGACCTGTGCCTGTATTTTGGATTTTGCCTGTTTTGCCGTCTGCCCTGAACATTTGCATGTTATTGGATTATGAGTTGGAATTGCCCTTTGGATATGTTTGCTGGCCCTTTTGGGATTTTCTACAATAAAACCTCATTGCACATTCGCTTTCTCTCGTTCGCTTTCTTTAAAGCACACCCATTACACTCATTATACAATCAATTGGAACAAATCAACTATACTTCCGCTATCAGGAGATGGTGTGGACTCAGCAACTCATGATCTTTCCCTCCACTCTACCATCTGAATGTCTCAACAGAATTCGAGATTCATCAGACCAGGCAACATTTTTCCAGTCTTCCACTGTCCAATTTTTGTGAGCTCATGCAAATTGTAGCCTCTTTTTCCTATTTGTTGTGGAGATGAGTCTTCTGCTGTTGTAACCCATACGCCTGAAGGTTGTGCGTGTTGTGGCTATACAAATGCTTTGCTGCATACCTCGGTGGTATCGAGCGGTTATTTCAGTCAAAGTTGCTCTTCTATCAGCTTGAATCAGTCGGCCCATCAACAAGGCATTTTCGCCCACAGGACTGCCGCATACTGGATGTTTTTCCCTTTTCACACCATTCTTTGTAAACCCTAGAAATGGTTGTGCATGAAAATCCCAGTAACTGAGCAGATTGTGAAATACTCTGACTGTCCAGTCTGGCACCAACAACCATGCCATGCTCAAAATTGCTTAAATTGGCATTCTTTCCCATTCTGACATTCAGTTTGGAGTTCAGGAGACTGTCTTGACCAGGGGCCATATTCACAAAGAATTTTATCTTACCACTATGAGTACTCCTAAATTGCACTAAAAGATTTTAGCTAGGAGTTTTCTCTTAAAAGTTATTCACAACGCCTTTCAGACCTACTTTTAGTAAGGAAAAATGATTACTCCTAAACTAAGAGTGAGTCTTCGTTGCTACGGATGACGTCAATTCTCATGCACGAGCTGACTCACAATGACCACTGTGATTGGTTGTTAGATGACAGGGCTGTCATGCGGAACATAACACAGACGCACCAAATCAATTACAACATCGAAATATGTCTGTGTCCTACACAAAATAATAATAGTAATGCCATCGAAATGCATATATAAAAGAAAAGCCGTGAATGAAATTAAATTAAATCAAGGTAGCCTAATACCCAAATGAAAACCGACAATTGCCTAATAATAAAAAACGACATTGCATTAACACTTGCTTGATTAAATTACATCCTATTAGCCTAAATAGACTACTTAAAGCAAGGAAATGTTGCCCATATTGAAGAAGCCTAATGTAATAAAAAAATGACGGTGGATTATGAACTCGGCAAAATGGAAAAGAAAGCCCAACTGGACGCAGGATCAAATACTGCTGCTGGCCCAGTTGGTGCTGGAAAAAAAAACATAATAAAAGGGAAATTTGGCACTGAGATATCAAGCAAATCTAAGTGTGAGACATGGGAGACATGCGCGGGTCAATGTACAAAACAACTGGCACCCGACCAACGTTTTCAAATAACCCGCCCGCAACTCGGACCATAAAAAAATAAATATACCGACCCGCTCCGTGGCCCGCATTTTTTTTAAAGTAGTAGTTGTTTAAAATAGTTAACTGTCATTTTTATTTCAAACGACCCGACCGACCGCGACCCGAATATCATAAAAAATATTTCTGGATGACTCGTAACCGCGGGTGACCGCAGGCACCCGCTCATTTCGGATCAACCCGCGCATCACTGGGGAGAGGATTCATTTGCAGATCAATGCAGCATTCCCGCTTGTCACGGACCCGGGACTACTGCGAGAGGCGGTGCGGTGGTATGGATTACAATCGCAGTCAAGGGTTGAGATTGCAGCCTTTAAACGGGCAAGCATGGTAACAGGTTGGCGTACAATATTAAATATTTAATTTCATTATTGTTTCATGTAATTCTAAAAACTTCATGCTTGTCACGAATGTAATGAATTATGAATTACAAATGTTATAAACAATATGCTTACATTAAAGTATGCTTTTAAATCTAGGCAATGCTTTTGAGTTGGTGAAACTGTCCGTGTTAAGGAGGATCAGACAGCACCTAAGCCATTTTACGTTCCTTTGTGAATAGGTCTTTGTGAGTTAGGAGTCCTCTCAACTTATTTTAAGCTGTCCCAGACTTAGGTGCTACTTTTAGGGCTAAAATGCTCCGTGAATTACTCTTAGTGAAAAAAATTAGGAGTCTTAAAGTTAGGAGTGACACACCCATTATTTTTAGGAGTCGCCCCTAAGTTCGCCAGTTAGGAGCTACTTTTAGCCTTAAAATTCTTTGTGAATACGGCCCCTGGACCACACCCATAAATGCATTGAAGCAACTGCCATGTGATTGGTTGAATAGATAATTGCATTAATGAGAAATTGAACAGGTGTTTTTTAATAATCCTTTAGGTAAGTGTATGTGTCATAAAAGCTAATATAATAAAGACTATGTAACGTATACCATGGACTAAGGGCATTAATAAAAAAAAACATTTGGGAGAAACGTAAAACGTTGATAAAACGTAAGAGTTTTATTAATAAAGCATAAGAAAAATAAACTAAAATAGCCAGAGATTATGTTCTTGGGATCACATTTGGCATCAAATACCTTGTAACAATCAGCCCAATCGGTTGTGTCACAAAATATATAAAAGGGGTCAGATTTTACTGTGTGAGATTAAAAGAGTTAAAATGATGAGACAAACAAGTGATATCAATTTAAATAAGTGTATTTACAAACACAAAGAACTTAAAACAACACACTAAAACTACACACTAAAACTATTAAAATAAAGGAATATAAAAAACAAACCTAAAACAATCTAAAAGTGTGCTAAAAGTCCAAAGGCCCTATCTTGCACCCAGCGCAATTGACTTTGTCAGTGACGCATGTATCATTTCGTATTTTGCACTGGCGCACGTCGGCAAACTAGGGAATGAACTTGCGCTCCCTGGGCGGTTCAGCGCAAAAAAGGAGGCGTGCTCCGGCGCAAACCATCTCATATGCTATTTTGCCGTTTCAAAAAATAATTGCGCTACTAACCAAAAAAAACTAGTCTAAAGTCAGTGGCGTGTTGCGCGTGGTTCATTATGCTATTTTAAGGGCGCATGCTTGACCATAATGTATAGCGTGCACAACACACATTGCTTATCTAATCTACACAGATGCAACAGTTATTTTTGCAAATCATAAATTGTTACAATAAAAAATATAAGATAAGGGAAATCATTAAATCATAAATTGTTACAATAAAAAATATTAATACATGAGATAAGGGAAATCATTGTGGTGAGCATTGTGATGATAGTTTTTATTTATTTTGTGTGGCAGCGTTAAACAATTATCATGCAAATAACGATTAAAATATTTTCATAAGTTTGTTGTGTGGCTGTATTACGTTTATTTTATCTAAATAATAATTAAAATGTTTTCATAAGAAACCTTCATGTATGTGAACAAGATTTGTAAGTGTACTTTGGAGTTGGACCTTGCTTGCGTTTCTTGTGTCCGATTTCAAAGCCCCCAAACCCTTTCAGCGGTGAGGGTGGACGCAGCGATGTCCTCCTGTGTGCCCGGCGTGCCCGATTTATGCTGGCAAGCTTGGGATCCCCCCGTCTCCTGACATCATTGTAGTGCTTGGCGCAGCTGATGAGACAATTGTGGCTATTTCCTCTGACGCCTGTTTAACCGACGCTGATTTGGGTGGGTTTCTCCCATCCCCATACAAAACAACTTCTCTGTCTTTGACTGCTCTTACAAGAACGTCGGTCTCCTCGGCTGTGAACCGCTCCTGGCGTGCGCCTGTCAAATCCGTCATAATAATAGCAACCCGCCATGGAACTTGCGCCCTTGATTGGTTTATTTGACGTTACGCCCAAACCACACCTATGAATAATGAACCTACTTCAGACCAACCCCTTAGTGATTTGCGCCCGGCGCAAGACTTATTTCTCCCGCCGGGAAAATAGCAACAGCGCCCAAGATCCGCCCACAAAGTCACTTGCGCTTTGCGCTTCGGAGTTGCGTTTCAGATCGTTAAAATAGGGCCCCAAGTGTTTAAAGTGTCCTCAAGTGTATATACAATTAAAGTGTAATCCACAAAACGTGTCTGGAAAGGTAAGTCCACAATGAAAGGTAACTCCACCATCAGTTTTAGCTTTAGCATATGCTATCAATGTGCTTCTAATGCTTCCTTATATACTGGCCTCTGACTTCCTGTCATGTGATTACTCACATGACAGGTAGCCCAATCAAAATAAAAGACATAAACAAATAAAATAGCAAAAGGAATAAAATGGAATAAAATGGCTAAGAAAACATGCAAAACCTATTAAAACTCAAATATACACAAAATTACAATATACACTGAAAAAAACAACTTGTAAAATTTACTTAAAAAAATCCTCGTAACAATTTGCACGAACTTTTTTTAAGTAAAATGTACTGCTTTTTTATAAGTAAAACTTACCTACTAAAATCAAATAAAATTTACTTAAAATTGCATGATAAAACATATGTTAAATAACTAATTAAATGTTACTTAATTATTTTATTTAGAAGTTAGATTTATTTTAATCGTTTAGGTAAAGTCTATTAGGTTTCTTTAAAAATTTAAGCATTGTTGTCCTAATAATATTAAATAAATCGTATTTCCTGTTCGTTATTTTCTTTAACATATGCCTATGGACCCAGTTATTTTTAGTGTTATAAATGGCATTATATGACAAAATTCATGACTGACAACAAGTCAGTCATTGAATAAACTTGATTCTGCACAGAAACGCACACAAACTGTGTTTCTGACATGCTTTATCAGCACTGTGGAGGAAATTACAATACAACGTTCTGAACAGTCTTCATGTAAAGAAACACTGATCACATAAACGGTGACTTCACAAAATTATTATTTACAACAAAACAACATCAATATATAAGAGCTTAAACTAGGGCTGGGTGGTATGACGTTATATTCCGTTACCGCGGAATAAAATGTCAGACGTAACAGATTTTTCTATTCCTTCTATTCCGCGGAATGCAAATAAGTGGGCGTGGCTAACGCTGCCCTCACGCTTGTTAGACTTAGTGTGACGGAGAAACAAGTAAAATAATTCACTCATAAAAAATAAACGAGTTATTTCTGTAATTTTTTGCAGCGAGACTATCGCTCGCTCTCTTTCTTTCTCTCTCTCTCTCTCTCTCTCTCTCTCTCTCTCTCTCTCTCTCTCTATCTCTCTCTCTCTTTCTCTCTCTTTCTCTCTCTCTCACTCTTGCTCTCTCTCCCTCTCTCTGTCTGTGCTCATGCAGCAGCGGGCCGGTCTCTCGCGTGCAGAGGTCTTTAGGCACACGCAAGGAGCTGCGACGCCTAATAAAAGGTTCTTCTCAAACATAATGCTAATAGTTGTAATGTTTTAACTTTAAGCAAGCTAAGACAAAACTCGCGTTTATATCAGTGACACGTGCGCTGCTGGAGCGATGTAGTTTGAAGCGCCATTTGCTTATACAAACATATTTGATCGGAAAGACGAGAAAGAGACGCAAATGTTGAGGTCTAATAGTAAGTAAAGGGCGTCAAGACCTTAAAACAGACTTCATGATCATCACATCATAGCACCTGTCATATTTATAATATCTAAAAGCTTCGTCTCTCATATAAGCTAGGTATTCATCCTGTCTGTAGGTTTTTGCATTTATACCTGTTCATTTTACATATTGCCTATTTTTAATTTAATGTATGCATCTGCTAAAGTTTTTGATTAAAATTTACTTAATTATTTTATGACTATATGCAGTGACTATAAAACAGTTAAATAATACAAGAAAATATCTAATAAGACTTACTATTCCCACACAGTTCATTTTTTTATATGAATTAATTGTGTATTTATCATCATTTTACTTAGGAAAATCTAGTTCTCAATAAATGTTAATATTATTATGTAGGAATTATGAGAGTTAATCTAATAAATATTACTACCCTAAAAAGTTTGTTTTTTCAGTGTACTGTATATACTGAGCGGTAAACATTTCTCTTGAAACTGATTCCTGCGATACGCCGTATTTAACTCTTTCCCCGCCAGCGTTTTTAAATAAAGTTGCCAGCCAGCGGCAGCATTTTTTATGATTTTCACAAAAGTTTAATGCCTTCCAGAAAATGTTCTTCTTTAAATATATAAACAAACAATATATCAGATGAAAGAACAGACCCTCTGCTTTCAAACAAAAAAACGTTTCATCCTACCTTCATTAGTTTTCTTGTAATCACCTCTCAAACATGGGTAGGTTTCTTCAAAAACACCCAATTTTGAGCAAAAAGCTGAGATAATTCCATTTTTGTCAAGGACTTTTGATAAAGATCAGATGCAGAGCGATCTTTAAAACATACACAGAGTTCTTTCTCTTTCACGTGAGGTGCTACTTCCGCATTGTATAAGTTGCGGAAGTGCGCCACATGGTGGATAATAGCGGTATTGCGGAAAGACGGAAAATCTCGTCATTGGCGGGGAAGCATTTTCTCTTGGCGGTGAAAGAGTTAACCAGGGAGTGATATGACTCCTCCTCATTTATATAAACAAAGTGATAGCAATTGGTTAGATACGCTGACCACTGATGACCACTGATGCCAACATAGTTTTCTAGTCTATTGAGTAAGATTGTGTGATCTATTGTGTCAAAGGCTGCACTAAGGTCTAATAATATAAGGAGTGAGATTTTGCCACGATCGGATGTTAGGAGGAGGTCATTTGTAACTCTAAGCAGTGCTGTCTCTGTGCTATGGTGGGGACTAAATCCTGATTGGAACTTTTCATACGTACTATTATAATAGTTATTGTTTCAAAGCAGCTTTACATTAATAGAAGCAGTAAAAGCACAGAAAAACGACAGATAGCATAACATAATACACAATAGCATAGGCAGTCAAATTTGCTGCGGCTATGACTCGACATTATAAGCGAGCTTATTACTAATGTAACGTCTAGAAGAGGAAGCTAAGTTAAGCCCAAGAAGGCACACACACACACACACACACACACACACACACACACACACACATATATGTGTGTGTATATATATATATATATATATATATATATATATATATATATATATATATATATATATATATATATATATATATTTATATATATGTGTATATATATATATTTATATATATGTGTATATATATATATTTATATATATGTGTATATATATATATATATATATATATATATATATATATATATATATATATATATATATATATATATATATATATATATATATATATACACACATATAAACCGATAAGGAGATTAAGCGGGTTCTGCCAGTAATCGTTGGTCAGGCATTAGCTGGGCATCACGTTGAAGGACGACCAGTAGATTAGAGGTGTGCCGACTTTCACATCTACCGGAACTGGGTCTGTTTGTCCCATTGTCCTCGGGGTCGAGGACGAGACGGGGAGAAAAACAAAATCATATTAGCGTAGGGGCCGTTCACATGTAATGCAAGTGTCACACAGTGATGTGGTTTAATCAGCTTAGTTTCAGACAGACTAACTATTATGGTGCTTTTATAATACTTTTAATATATACTTTTTTATATGTCCTTTTAATAGCTTGTCTGTAACAACCACAGCTAACACACATATCGGAATTTTATCGGTCACGTTGTACGTCCTCGATCCAATATCCAATTGTAGCATACCCAATGGAGCTGCATGGAGATGCATACAAAAAAGTCACTACAGTAAGCATAAAATAGTAGAAAAATACATTATACTTTATTTAACAAAGCATTAAAATAATTTGGGTCACCTTCAGCGGGTACACATCAACGGGCAAGGAATAATAAAGATTACCACAGAGAGGAGTAATTACACTGCAAACTTCAAAACACAGCAACCTTAACCAAATAAAGCCACCATAAATCATTAGTGATACCCACTCAAATCAAATCAATATACCACACCATGAGGCACAAAATATATTATGGCTCTTATATATCCCTGCCACGGACTACCCAAATAAAATGGTGGGAAGCTACCCGAGAGGTATAACCAAAGGGTATAAGGCAGGGCTATTCAATTGGCGGCCCGCGGGCCAAACCCGGCCCCCAAGGTAATTTGATCCGGCCCTTTATGTAGTCTGTAAAAAAGACATCTCTAAAATAAATTTAGTAAGTTAGACAACGGGCCGTACAGTTACGAGTTGATGCGCGTGCGTCTGTTTCATGCAACATGAGCTGCAGAGCGCGAGTCACGTGACTGGTGCGAGCAGCTGTGTCACGTGATTATATTGGCGCTTTTGTCCACAAGTTCAAAGCGATCGCCTCCCCCGCTCGCGCCCACGTCTCAAGACGCGATAGCTGACAGACAGTGGTGAGTTAAGAGACCGGACTCTATGGTTGTTTTAGCTTTATTTGTTGTATTTTCAGCTTAAAACACTGCCTTTTCCGACAATTGTTGTCTGATATGTTTATGCTTATCCACAATGACATTAACGTTAGATAAAGGAAACTCGTTGAAACGATTTTGTGAACTAGACAAAAAGATCCTGCCGTTTCTCCAAAATTCAAAGCAGACAAAGGCTCAAATATTATGCGAGTCATCGTTCTCACACAAGAATGCAATTAAAACGAGTAACAGTTAGTCGCCCATCGCTCACAGCCCAGCAGCTGCACCACTGTATGCGTATCATGCTGACAAACATACACCTGATTTTACTGCTCTTGCGAAATCTAAAAACATATTCTGTTTATTAGAAGGTAGCCTAATGTTTGCCAATTATTAAGATGGCTGTTGTAGTTTAAATAGGGCTACTGTAATAATTAGCTTTTGACAAAAACAGCATAAAACAATTATTTTCCATATTATAAACTTTTTTGTTATGTGCACTGAAGTGAGTAAATGAGTTAAATTCTCAATGAGTGTGATATGGATCTTATTTACCTATTTAAATGTAGAATAAAGCTTACTTGGGCATCTTACTTATGTTGTTATGCAATTTTAAAATACAACGAACATGTCTGGATGTAGAAAAAGCCTACTTTGACATCTAACAATGCACTAATGTTGTTGAATGCAGTTTCAAAATACATGTTTGTAGAAAAAGCCTATTGTACAATGCACTGATTTTGTTGTTATGCAGTTTTAAAATACAACATGAATATGTTTAAATGTAGAAAAATTTAGTCATCATCACTGTTATATCTCCGGCCCCTCATTTAAGATACTTTTTATGAACTGGCCCCCACGACAAACTAATTGAATAGCCCTGGTATAAGGGGAAAACCCAAAAAAATACACTTATAAAAAGGAAGAAGAAAAAAAGAAAATAATAAAATCCCCTAGCCAGCAATCAAACCAAATAACTCAACCTAAATGATTCAAAAGAAAACAAAACACAAGCTGGCTAGGGAATTAACAAACATTCATAACTGGGAGCAGTCAGTTTTATAAGTAAAGTAAATAACAAAAAAAAAACTAAAGAGAACAGCGACTAGTCACTATCATCCAACAACCTATAACAAAATAGATAATTTCATGAGTGCTAGTCACATTCAAATAAACAAAACTAAAAAATAAACATACCTTAACAGGGCGAAACCAACCAGACACATGACGGTCCAGAACATCAAACACCCACATTCTACATGAAATAAATCATTTTCATACATAAATCATCCCAATAACACAAACAAAAGAAATAAACAAAACATACCTTAGCAGAGCAAAATCATATACACGATGGTCCTGAGCTTCAAACTATCCCATTCTAAAACACAATAAAATACTCATCACCACTTGTAAAAATTCATCTGATACGGTGCATTCATTCACAGATGCCTACGCTTTATCATAATACTAATGGCTACATTCATGCAAGAAACTGCATTCACACAGGTAAGTAACCAAAAACCCCTATCCGGGCACTTTTAAACCTGATAAGCATACACCCAACACACATACCTAAAAGGGCAATTAAACAGTATACGTAATAAACGCTTACCGTCTCATACATAGAAAGATACACGGGGATCCCACACGGCTACAAGCTGAGCAACAGGCAAATGCTAACAGGACCCCAGCTGCCCTGCGGCTTCGCCTGTCCTTTAAATAAGTGCGGCTTATTATCAATCTGTAATGGGATTAAAGATCGCTTTCAAATTTCCCCGCCCTTCTTTCTTGCTACCTTGTTACACAATCCAGCCAAAAACCCTGGATCAGCCAGTATATCTGATCTGGACATCCATAGTCCTAATGCATCCTTTGTGTTATCAATGTGGATATTAAAGTCACCAACGATAAGAGCTTTATCTACAGTACAGTGACTACTAGCCTTGACAGTAAATCTGAAATTTCTTTAAGAAAGTCTGTCTGGTGGCCCAGAGATCAGTAGATAGTAGCTATGACAAAAGAAAGCTGTTTGTTGCTATGATCAGTTAGTTCCATATTAAGCAACATTATTTAAAATGAATTACATTTTAGTTCAGATTTATGATTTACTTTAAATATTTTATTATATTAACAACACCCCCTCTACCTTTTCAATTAGAGGTTTGTGCTTGTAATAATATAGTCTTGTGGGGTGGATTAATTGAAACCAATGAAATTGTCAGATTTAAAACAGGTTTCTGTGAAGCATAGCGCATCCAAGTTTTGGTCTGTAATGATTTCTTGGATAAAAGGGCTTTATTGGTTAGCAATCTAATGTTAAGAAGGCTACATTTTAACATTTGAGTTTTATCTGTTGATATATTGTTTTCTAATTAAATAACAATATGGCTGCTGTTGCATCATCCAAGTGAATGCTGCATGCTGGTGGTGGTTGAGAAGAATCCCCCATTTATGTAAAGTGCTTTGAGTGCTGCTGCAGAAAAGAGCTATATAAATGTAATGAATTATTATTATTTTGGTGATCCAGTAATCTATGTTTTTTATGATTTCTTGAATAACGTCTCGGTTACGTATGTAACCCTTGTTCCCTGAAGGAAGGGAACGGAGACATCACGTCGTGACCGACAAATTGGGGAACTACTTCGCGGGTGACCTATCTCCTTCGAGAAACTATCAAAACGCCAATGAACTTGGCATGCAGGTATTTGCATAATGCCGGCGCCGCCCCGCCAGGTGCGAATATAAGCCGCAGGTGCACAATACCAAATCAGCTATATTATTGTTGAGAAGCCCAGCAACAGTGCCCGGCCTGAAAACAGCAATGGAACAGCAAACTGTGGTGACGGGACGTGACGTCTCCGTTCCCTTCCTTCAGGGAACGAGGGTTACATACATAACCGAGATGTTCCCTTTCAGTCGGTCACTACGATGTCACGTTGTGACCGACGAATTGGGAATCCCTACCAAAACGCCACTGCAGCTGAACCCTTCCAGTGCCTGCAAAAGCCCTGCGCCCTCCACATAAGGGGCGGAACCTAAGGCGAAATGCAGAAGGCCGGTCACTACCTGTTCCTTAACCCGCCATAGTGAACCAGCGAACTGGGGAAGCGTCTTAACTGAGCGGAGCTAGAACACTGCGGAAGCCATCCCCTAAGAAGGTTGAATGGATGACATAAAAATATATGAAACAACCAACAGGTTGCTCAAAAGAAGTCTCTGCAATACATGGTATGCAGAGAGATGCAGAGCAGGCTCTGCTAAGGAAAAACGTGAAGGATTAGAACCCCACGGACTATACACACAAATGAACCCCACGTAGGGGACAAATGTCGGCGCCTAGCCTACACAGGTTTACAAAGAATACATCAGTGATAGGCTGACAGCGGATGCTCCGCAACATTGGCTATCAGGGCGGTGGAGGAGAGCCAAAAACAGTTTTTGTAACGTTTTTGCCTCGACGGCCTTCCATAATGATTGCAAATGTGCAGCACCAAAATAGAGGCTCCAAGCCGACACACGAGCCGACCCTCTGTGTTCTTTACTGGTTAAAAGAGAGAACCCGAGAGGATACCGGCTCGACACGAACACTATAGAATCTTGTGAACGTATTAGGTGTCGCCCAGCCTGCAGCTCTACAAATATCTGTTAGTGATGAACCATGAGCCAGTGCCCAAGATGATGCCACACTGCGTGTAGAGTGAGCACGTAAATTAAATGGAGAAGGCACGTCTTGCTTTTGATATGCAAGGGCTATAGTATCCACAATCCAATGGGACATCCTCTGCTTGGTGACAGCTTTCCCTTTCTGCTGACCACCGTAACAAACAAAGAGCTGATCTGAGGTCCTAAAGCTTTGCGTCCTGTCTATATACACACGTAGTGCACGAACAGGGCACAACAAAGCCATGGCTGGGTCTGCCTCCTCCAAAGGCAGCGCTTGCAGGTTCACCACCTGATCTCTGAAAGGAGTAGGGGGAACTTTGGGCAGGAAGTCGGGCCGGGGTCTCAGTGTTACGCTGGATGCAGCTGGCCCGAACTGAAGGCACGAATCATCGACCGAAAATGCATGAATATCCCCTATCCTCTTAACAAAAGCCAAAGCAAGGAGAGTTAACGTCTTCATAGTAAGAAATTTAACACTCACAGTATGCAGAGGCTCAAATGGGGCTTCCTGGAGTGATTTCAGCACCAAGGACAGGTCCCAAGGAGGAATAGAGGGAGGACGCGAAGGATTCAGCCTTCGAGCGCCTCTGAGAAATCTAATGACCAGGTTGTGCTGACCCACTGTCCTACCGTTTACGGGTGAATGGTGAGCTGATATCGCAGCGATATCAACCTTAATAGTGGATGGTGACAGCCTATTCTCCAAACGACGCTGGAGATACAAAAGCACAACACTAATTGGGCATTCTCGGAGGTTTTCACTTTGGGAAGAACACCAGTCGACAAACAGGTTCCATTTAAGCGCAAAAGCCTGTCTCGTAGACAGCGCTCGCGCTGCAGCAATAGTGTTAGATACCTCTTGCGGTAAATCACTCACGTCCTCCGTGCCCCGTCCAGAGACCACACATGGAGGTTCCACAGGTCGGGGCGCGGGTGCCATAATGTGCCCTCTTGTTGAGAAAGAAGGTCCTTCCTCAGGGGAATCTTCCAAGGAGGGGCTGTCGCGAGGAGAGAGAGTTCTGGAAACCAACTCCTGGTTGTCCAATACGGTGCCACCAACAGTACGCTCTCCTCGTCCTCCTGGATCTTGCATAGGGTTTGCGCAATGAGGTTCACCGGGGGGAACGCGTATTTGCGCATGTTTCGCGGCCAGCTGTGTGCCAGTGCATCCACGCCGTGCGAGTCGTCGGCTAGTGAATAGAACAGGCGACAATGAGTCGTCTCTGGGGAAGCAAACAGATCTATCTGCGCTTTGCCGAAACGTCTCCAAATCTGCTGAACCGCTATGGGGTGGAGCCGCCATTCGCCGGGACGCGCAGCCCGAGAGAGCGCATTAAGCGTGCCTGGAATGTAAATGGCACGAAGAGACCTCAAATTCTTCTGACTCCAAGTGAGGAGGTGACGGGCGAGATGCGACAGGTGATGCAAGCGTAAACCGCCTTGACGATTGATGTACGCCACGGTCGCAGTGTTGTCTGTGCGAACTAATACGTCTTTGCCCCGTAACTCGTTGCTGAAACAGACGAGCGCAAGATATACAGCCCACATTTCTCGGCAATTTATGTGCCAATGCAGCTGGGGTGCCGTCCAGACCCCCGAAGCCGCAAGCCCATCGTACGTGGCCCCCCACCCCGTGTCCGAAGCATCTGTGCATACTATTGCATGCCTGGAGACCTGTCTCAGGGGCACACCGGCTCGGAGAAATGCACGGTCTGACCACGGAGTGAAAGTGCGACGACACGCAGGTGTAATGATAACAGTGAATGCCGCGCAACCATGCTCTCCTCGGGACTCGATCGTGAAGCCAATGCTGAAGCGGTCGCATATGAAGCAACCCAAGCGGTGTCACAGCCGCAGCTGCTGCCATATGCCCCATGAGCTTCTGAAATTGTCCAGCGGGACCGCGCTCTTGCTTTTGAATGTATTCAGGCAAGTCAGAATCAACTGTACACGCGCTTCTGTTAGACGAGCTGTCAAATCGACAGAGTCCAGTTCCATCCCAAGAAAAGAGATTCTCTGCACGGGGCAAAGCTTGCTCTATTCCCAGTTGACCCGAAGACCCAAACGAGCGAGGTGTTTTAAAGCACCCCCAAAGTACCAATCATCGAGGCGGGACGGTTCGGGTGGGGGAGGTTCAGTCCACTCCAAGCTGACCGCCGCCGCCGCCCGAGCGAGCATGGCTGCCATCTCGGGATCGAACGAAGGACCTGCAACCCTACCCGAAGGCGGGAGGGGGTCTGGATCAACATCCGAGGTTTACAACCCCCCCTCCGACATTACGGGGACATCGTGTCCGGTGGAGGTTCGACAGAGCGCGAGGACACCGTAGAACATGGGCCACTCGTCTCCATCGGCACCCCCGCTGGCAACGGATCAGGGCGCTGGGAGCTACTGGACGAACCAGCAGACCGACCCAGCACCATTATACGGAGGTCATCCTTCGCAAGTCTAGTAGCTGCGCCCTTAGCAGCACCAGACTTGGAAGGCGGGGGCCGTTGCCGGAGGAACGACACCCGTCTCCGCAAATCTGCCATAGTCATGCCCTCGCAGACGGAGCATGAACTATCACGCAATGCTGCCTCTGCGTGCTGGAGCCCCAGACACGAAAGACAACGCTCGTGGCCATCCTGGGGGGCGATGAACACACTGCATCCAGAAACAGAGCACGGACGGAAATCCATCTATAAAAGATGACCCGACCGTGACACGAATGAGTAGCTGTCTTTAAAAAGACACAAAGCTCAAACGTGCTGCTCTTTTAGGGAAATCACTCTTTTGTGCGAGCTGGTGAAACACACAGGGAGAGGCAACGCACTCACTCGAACTCAAGTCCTAAATTAAAGAGAGAGAGAGAGAGACAGGGTGGAGAAAACACTGCGAGCCTCCGCTGAGGTGTCTTTGCCAAACCAACTTCAGCAAGCTGAGATCTTTTTTCCTCCAAAGAACAGGGATCTACGAAGATCAGTTTAACAGCTTCTCGTGAGCAGATGTCTGCCGGCTTCGAAGCAATAAAGCCAATTTGGTATTGTGCACCTGCGGCTTATATACGCACCTGGCGGGGTGGCGCCGGCATTATGCAAATACCTGCAAGTTCATTGGCATTTTGATAGTTTCTTGAAGTAGATAGGTCACCCGCGAAGCGGTTCCCCAATTCGTCGGTCACGATGTGACATCGTAGTGACCGACTGAAAGGGAACTTGAGTCATTTTTAAATTCACTATAGAAAAACTCTGGTGAAGTGCATTGGCAATATTGGCAATTGGCAATCTTACAATATCACATTGATAACCATCAGAAGGCCTTTTTAAACCTCCTGAAGCCGTGTGGATTGCTTCTGTAAAGAATGGATGCACTTTTTGGGCTTGAAAGTAGTGTGGACCGTATTTTCTACTGTTTGGACGAGCCATGGCATTTTCTATGATAACTCAAATTGTGTTTGTCTGAAATATGATGGGCATATGAATCTCGGATGGCTTGATGGAAAATGACGCGTAATCAGTTTATTTTCATTTTTCGCTGAACTATCCTTTTAAAGCAACACTATGTAGTTTTTCAACCTTTAACTAAATTCTACTGCTGCTGCAACCTAAGCAGCATCCTAGCTGCTACAAGCACACTCTGAAAGTCAAGGTGGAGGGTAGAGCACACAGCCCCGCCCCTCCCCCTGCCTGCAGAAGAATGTCTGATACCAGGCACTGTTGCACTTTTCAACCACATGGGGGAGCCGTAAGTCAATTTTACCTGGAAACTACATAGTGTTGCTTTAAGGGAGAACTGTCTTGCGCAATGTAATTCAAAACTCACGAATGAATGGATCATTGCGGTTTACAAAATATTATTTAAAGCAACACTAAAGAGTTGTTTTTTGCCTTAAAATAACGTTTCCAAAAAAGTTTCAGTCATTCATCCACTCGAAACAGGGTGAACGGCACATTCACATTCGCTTTACAGCCCTCTATTGGCCAAAACTGCACTAAAGAAGTTGTCAACCGTCAGGTTGCGGTCCTGTAGTTCAAGTGAAAACTACAAAAACTTGCAGACCTACAATCCAAACAGAGCCAGCTTTGCTGCAATAGGCTAAATTATTTATGACAGTGGTAATGGACAATTCCGGTTCCAACCTGTAGGGGAAGCAAAGAGCAAAAACTCTTTAGTGTTGCTTTAAATGAAATGCATTGCTTACAGTTTGTGGGATTCTTGTCTGGTTTTAAACAGTCTGTACACAAGTCAGTGCTGATATGTGTTAAAAATAAACAACCCATTTTTTTTTTTTATTAAAATCTGTTGGACGCTTACTGTACGCTCATTTTCCACAGCCAACAACAACAATATTTGTCTGACATTGCGATCTTACTGTTTTTACAATTTTATTGTAAAAACTACTCCTTCCGTTCTACTTGAGTCACTCCTCTGGCTGAATGACAGTGGGCGGAGCCAACAATATGATGATGAGTGGCAGTTGCACTGGGGGACAGGTCATATGAAAACAAATCTACGTTGTGACATTACATATACAGTCATTCTACATTTGATTTTTTTTCACAAAGCACTTTTTTCATAAAAGCTTTTTTTGGATCAGAAGGATGTTTTAAACCATGAATCTTATAGGATACAGTATGTTCTCAAACTTTTTCAGCGTGCGGCCCCCCTTGTGTACGGTGCATTCTTTTGCGGCCCCCCCGAAAGAAAATTTATGACAAAAACAGTTCTAAAATGTAATATTTTAATTAAACAAAACATATTAAATGATACCTAGTAGTGCTGTTGGTTAGTTGGCTTATACTTTTTTAGGTGTAATTACACAGAATTCATGATCAATGAGGGTATTTTATAAATGTCATAAAACTGGGGCCCCCCTGGCGCCATCTCGCGGCCCCCCTGGGGGCCCCGGCCCCCAGTTTGAGAACCACTGTGTTAACTCTTTCCCCCATCACTGACAGTTATCTTGTTAATTAGGAGAAAACGCTTCCCTGCCATTGATGAGTTTGTTGGACAGGATGGACAGATTGGCGACACTGCCAGCTTTAAATATGCAATAATTATAAGTCTTTTTTTTTAATCGTTTAGAAGTGCTGCTTATTATTTGATAAAAAGTTGTCTTTGTAAACAACAAACAATGAATGAATAATGTGTTTCTTGTTTTATTTTTTTAATAGGCAGTGGCTGCGAGTTAGAGGTGAAGTTCTCAGCATTCCTAAATGGTCCCTATCCTCCATCTGATCTGTGTGTAGATGTCGCTGTATCCTACAGCTCAGCTACAGGTATGATGTATCACAGCACAGTTCAGATTTTAAACCATTTCTGTAACACATTAGGTCTGGAGCACAATAGGCTGTTTTCTCAGATCTTTAGGCCCTTTAACTTGTTTTAAGGTATTAGTGAAGGCAACATTTTTGCTCAAATTTTTTAGATAGAAGTAAATTAGTTTGTGGCCCATTTTATTTTTTCCACATTGGGCTCAGTGATGGAGTGTTTTTTTGCCTTTACCCTGCCGGAAGTAGGGAATTATAACACTGTACTACTGTACAGTGTTATAAATATTCCCTACATCCTACAGGGTAAAGGGGAAAAAACACTCCATCACTGAGCCCAATGTGGAAAAAACTTGTCACTATTGGTAGATTGCAGGTGTTGTAGTTGCAAAGTTATTCACATTTTATTTTTTCCACATTTGGCTCAGTGTTGAAGTGTTCTTTACCCAACCTTTACCTTAAAGAGGACATATCACAAAAAATAATGTAAGATCTGCATGAATTGTTTGGTGTTGCTCTATTTACTTTTAGGGTGCTCTTACAAATTTGGGTATGCAGCGTTTCGGTTTCCTCTTTTTCCCATTTAGAAAAATCTTGAGTTCTTAGTGGTCCCCATATTTCACTGCCATATAATGCAATTGGTTCAATTATTGCCGTTATGATTTTTAACCATGTTTGAGTTGGAATGTCATATTGGATTGTATTTTTAATCATATAGAAGACTATAAAATCATATGATTTTGCTTTTAGTTCTTTTATTGCCGAATTAAAGTTCCCAGTTGAACTTATTTTTAGTCCCAGATATGTGTATTCATGGGTGTGTTGGATATCTGGGTCTCCTGCTCTGAATGTGTATATATATTCCCTGCATGTGGATCAGTTTTGAAAATCATTATTTTGGTCTTTGCCGTATCAATTTTAAGAGCCCATGCTTGACTGAATGTTTCTAATATGTCAAGGAGCTATTGCAATCCCTCTTTTGTTTTGGACAGAATGACTAAATCATCTGCAAAGAGGAGACATTTAATTTCTGATTTATTCAGGGTTGGGCCAGGAGCAGTGGAATTATTTAGGGTTTTGGCTAATTCATTGATATAAATGTTAAATAGACTAGGGCTTAATGGGCAACCTTGTCTGACTCCTCGTTGTAAGAAAAATTCTGTGCGATTGTTGCCTATTTTCACCGCACATGAGTTATTTTTGTATATACTACTGATCAAATCAAACGTTCTACCTCCAATCCCATTTTCCAGTAGTTTTAAGAAGAGTCCCTCATGCCATATCGAATCAAAAGCCTTCTCAAAATCAAAAAAGCAAGCGAAAACTTTGGCTTTGTTTTGGTGTACATGTTTATCAATGAGAGTGTGGAGGGTATAGATGTGGTCCGAAGTTCTGTGTTTGGGCAGAAATCCAATTTGACTTTTCTCCAAGATGGTGTGGGTTTTGAGAAAGTTTTGCAGTCTTTGATTAATAATGAAACGGAAGATGGTTGCTGTTGACACATATGCCTCTGTAATTGTTCGGGTCAAATTTGTCTCCTTGTTTATAGATTAGCATAACGAGGCCTTGATTCCAGGTGTCCGGAAAATATCCTACACTCAGTACAGTGTTAAATAATAAGATTATTGCAGTCTTAAAGGAATAGTCTACTCATTTTCAATATTAAAATATGTTATTACCTTAACTAAGAACTGTTGATACATCCCTCTATCATCTGTGTGCGTGCACGTAAGCGCTGGAGCGCGCTGCGACGCTTCGATAGCATTTAGCTTAGCCCCATTCATTCAATGGTACCATTCAGAGATAAAGTTAGAAGTGACCAAACACATCAACGTTTTTTCCTATTTAAGACGAGTAGTTATACGAGCAAGTTTGGTGGTACAAAATAAAAGGTAGCGCTTTTCTAAGCAGATTTAAAAGAGGAACTATATTTTATGGCGTAATATCACTTTTGGGAGTACTTCGACTCGGCGCAGTAACACCCTCCCTCTCCCATTATGAGAGTGAGAAGGGGAGCGGACTTTTCAGGCGAGTCGAAGTACTCCCAAAAGTGATCCTGTGATCTTCCGGGGCTCAGCTCGAGCAGCAACCGAAATTGCCAAGCACATACGCACAGTTGCTTCACGTGACCGCGCCGCTTCCCTCCTCTTCAAAGCACGTGGGCGCTTCAGAGCGTCTTTCGTTGCTAAGTAACATAAGCATTGCTTGACGCTGTTACGAGCACCCACCGGCGGAGAAAGAATTTGGCGCCTATAAACACGCACGTTTGTTAAGAACTGTATATCTGATCATCGTTTACATTTTTATATTTCAAAATATATGTATGCATTATGTATAAGACCTATATGCATCAATGTGCAAGTGCATGTGCGCATACATGCATGCGCCCCCACCACACGCACACACAAAATCAGTCTATAACCACCGCGGTGAATTTGTGCATTACCACCGCCATGGTAAAAAACTGCCACCGTCACAGCCCTAAGCGCTAGGGTCACAAAGTCTGAAAACGCCCCCATTTCTCGGCCATGAGGCATTAAACAACGCACACTGTCCTCTAATCCATTGCGAAAAATGTCCTTCAGTGCAACTTCTCCAAAATCCACCAGGTTACAGAGGTCCAAGAACACATTTACATATTCCTCGAGTGGGGAATGTTCCTGGTGTAAACAAAACAAAATCTCTGCTGGATCCATGTGGCTAGTCGTTCTGTTGTGATGAGGCAGAGACGAGTGAGGATCCAAGTGCAGTTTAAAGTATATTTAATATAAAACAAGAAACAGGTTAACAGACAGGCAGGCAAAACGCAGAGCTAAACTGAAACAACATTAAACAACGACCAGCAACAGGGAAGTGAACAAACAGTGTATATATGTTAAACAAGAACCAATCACAAAACAGAGACAATGAGTAACTATGACAACACCCGAGAGGTAATGAATGAGTCTAATGAGTGTCCATGGTAACTAACAAGTGGGCGGAGCAAACAATCAACAATGGGGAAAACAGCAGACAGAAACACAGGGCAAAACACAGACAGTATCATTACAAAAGCAGTGTCTAAAAAAATTTAAAATTAAGACAGTATGTATGCACCTGTACAGAAGGCAATGAATATTTATTTATGGCATTTTCAATAGTATATTAGTGTATCTATAAAGTATGACAACGAATTCATTATTTTGACTAAATTATGCTGGATAGATCCTTTTTAGTCAGAAAGATTTGTCATCATTTCAAAACAAGTTAAAATTAACTTACATTACAAAACAACTTACATTATATCCGAGTGTTAATTGGTCAAAAATATGAATAAATACAGCCTATGCGAGTAAAAAAATTACAGAACATAAATGTTTAGCTCACGCGGATTGAACGAAAAGCCGTTAATTTAGCGGACTCTTTGCAACATAGTGGACGTGCTGAAACAGTCGAGTCGCAGGTGCTTTTCAATGTTTATAATGTTTCACGCACACTGTAAAAAAATTCAGTAGAAATTGCAGCTGGGTTGCCGGTAACTTACCATAGATTTAAATTTATGTTTTTTTACTGGCAACGTTTTGTTCAAAGTTAAATGAATACAAAACATTTACAAGTCTTTGGGCCCTATCTTGCACCCAGCGCAATTGACTTTGTCAGTGACGCATGTATCATTCCTATTTTGCACCGGCGCACAGTGGGTTTTTCCCTCCACAGACGCACGTCGGCAAACTAGGGAATAAACTTGCGCTCCCTGGGCGGTTCAGCGCAAAAAAAGGAAGCGTGTTCCAGCGCAAACCATCCCTGATGCTATTTTGCTGTTTCAAAAAACAATTGCGCCACTGACCAAAAAAAAGTAGTCTAAAGTCAGTGGCTTTAGTTGCGCGTGGTTCATTATGCTATTTTAAGGGTGCATGCTTGACCATAATGTATAGCGTGCAAAACGCGCACACACTTTGCTTATCTAATCTACACAGATGCAACAGTTATTTTTGCAAATCATAAATTGTTACAATAAAAAATATTAACACATAAGGGAAATCATAGTGGTGAGCATTGTGGTGATAGTGTAAAGATCGGCGCATTTCTGCGTGTTTATTGTTGCACTTCCACTTATGAAACAACAAGTGAGAAACCTTTTTTAGGGTTATTATGTGTCCAGCCGCACTGAAAACGCATTCTGATGGTGTACTGGTAGCGCAGATTGATACTTTTTCGTGACCAAGAGAGAACAGACGTTTCTCAATCTGAAGGCTGCAGCCTCGGGAGATCGCTGCTGTATATGTCATCAAGCCTGGTTTATTATTTTCAGACATTTGCAAGTCATAAGCATATTACAACAATGTATGATTAACAAAGAAATTTATAATTGTTAATTGTTAATAACTTTATAATTGTTAATGTTATAAGTCTTGATGACCTATGCAGTTTGCAAATTCGACCTCCGGAGGCTACAGTCTTCGGATTGAGAAACGGCCAATAGGTGTGTTCGAGATCATCCGGCGCTGCGCAGACTGATCGGCGAGGTTTGCCGCTTGCAGTTGAGGGAAGAACTGAAGACGGAACCGTCAAGCCGGACACCTGCTGCTTGCTGTAGTGACGTGTGCGCCGTGTTTCCTTGTTTTTAATCGCGAATAAAGTCAATTAGATGGTGAATTTGATAAAAAAACTTTTAATAAAAAGTTGCAACCAGAAACATTTTATATCTAATATTTTAATTGCTGCTTATCCTGTATACCCGAAAATACTGGGAAACAAGCCTATATTATTAAAATACCAATAGAGTTTGTTATTTTCATTTTTATTTTATTACACAACACAATATAACATATTTATGCATATTAACGTGTTTTTTCCCTATTTTAAAACATGAATTTATAATGTTTATTAGTGGAACTAAAGGTCGGATTAAACTTGAAACGCACGTGATCGTTGTCATCAGTGAGGCGACCAATCACGAAAAGCTGTGTCGTCATCACAACTCGGTGCAGCCTCTCTGGAGAAGCTGCACCGGCTGAGCTAGCCGGCTACTCTCGAAACGCTCTCGCGGTACTTAAAAACCATATGACACAGTCACGTGCCTGCAGTGCCAGCTGAAGTCGGACAAAAATACTAACCGGAATGCACTGCTTCAAGTCAGCCGCCGATCGGTCTGCGCAGCGCTGCATGAAGTCGAACACACCTACTATCTTTCCTCATTGTTCCGCCCCCAAGCCACCGGGTCATCACTGATATCAGTTGCCTTCCCTTGCAAATTAGCGCATTAACTCTGCGTCTGCTGGATGTTTGCGTTAACACGAACCTGAAGACATCTCACTCGGCGAGATTGTACTTTAAATATTTCATAATTTGTGAGGTGCACAGCCCCACCATGGGGCGCACTTCCTGACCGCCGGTTGACTCCACCACCGCGGTGGTGCGGTGGTAATTACAACTGTCCCAGCCCTACTAGCGCTGCTGTTAAGCGGGTCCTATCTCACCGTGTCCAGGGTTGAGGTGGACGGCATCCCTAAATAATGTTTTTTTGGGGGGGCAGTAGGCATCGGGGTCCGTGGGATGCGGAGCCAGAGCAGCAACGGACGCCCGAATGCACTACGTTAACACTGTCAAGTCCAGTCCTTTCTACGCCTAGTCCCGAGACAGTTCACAATATACTGGTGCATCCAGTTGAGGCTGGTGCGAACCGGTTGGTCGCGAGCCTAGCAAATTCCCCGATGGTGTCGGTTCGGGCGGCTGGCGTCATTAAACCACCTGTCTCCACGACCGGGCCGATCGCGCCAACGGAACCAGCCGGGCCGATCGCGCCAACGGAACCAGCCGGGCCGATCGCGCCAATGGAACCAGCCGGGCCAATCGCGTCAGCCAGGTTGACCAATTTTTTCATTTTTGAGTTCAATGATTCACCTGAGTTACCTGATTCGCTTGATTCACCTGATTTGTCTGATTCACCTGAGTCATCTGATCCAGCTGATTAACCTGGTTCACCTGATTCGTCCGATTCATCTGATCCAGCTGATTTACCTGGTTCACCTGATTCCTCCGATTCATCTGAGTCGCCTGTGTCACCCGGGTCACTTGTGACGTCTGATTCGCCTGATTCACCTGAGACGTCTGATTCGCTTGATTCACCAGAGACGTTTGATTCACCTGATTCACCTGATTCAACCTGTGTTTCGCTTGATTAACCGGAGACGTCTGATTTGCCTGATTCACCAGAAACGTCTGATTGCCTGATTCACCTGAGACGTCTGATTCACCTGAGACGTCTGATTCACCTGGGCCGTCTGATTCACCTGATTCGCTTCAGCCGCCTGCTCTGCCTGCACCGCATCGGCCTCCTGCTCTGCCTGCACCACCTCGGCCTCCTGCTCTGTCTGCACCGCCCTGGCCTCCTGTTCTGACTGAACCGCCCTGGCTTCCTGCTCTACCTGCATCGCCCTGGCCTCCTGTTCTGCCTGAACCGCCCTGGTTACCTGCTCTACCTGCACCGCCCTGGCTTCCTGTTCTACCCGCACCGCCCTGGCTACCTGCTCTGCCGAGCTCACTCAATTCTCCGCCACATGAACTTTACCCACCCTCCCACCCTGTTGCAGCTGGACTATTTCAATCCAGCTCAGGGAGCGTCTGGAAGCCGCTCTTGGGAGGGGTCCTGTAATGATTCTGTCTGTGTTTTGCCCATTGTTGATTGTTTGCTCCGCCCACTTGTTAGTTACCATGAACACTCATTAGACTCATTCATTCCCTCTCGTGTGTTGTCATAGTTACTCATTGTCTCTGCTTTGTGATTGGTTCTTGTTTTACATATATAC
The DNA here is from genome assembly GCF_027580225.2 of Misgurnus anguillicaudatus. Lineage (NCBI taxonomy): Eukaryota > Metazoa > Chordata > Actinopteri > Cypriniformes > Cobitidae > Misgurnus > Misgurnus anguillicaudatus. The sequence goes on along the minus strand of NC_073346.2, from coordinate 464,438 downwards.
TCTGTTTGTTCACTTCCCTGTTGCTAGTCGTTGTTTAATGTTGTTTCAGTTTAGCTCTGTGTTTTGCCTGCCTGTCTGTTTAACTGTTTCTTGTTTTATATTAAATTTACTTTAAACTGCACTTGGATCCTCACTCGCCTTGCCTCATTCACAACAGCTTTGTTCTGTATTTAAATTCCTTCACCGTGACAGCCCTAGGTGCTATCTAAAAAAAAAAGTTTGACTATCAGTCGACTATGGCAAAATCCAACGAGTCAGATTAGTCGAAAACAGCCCTACAATAGATGTCTCTCTAAAAAAACACATTATTTAACTTGTCAGCTTGTTATTGTATAAATTAGGTAGACTCCTACAACATTTAATTTGCTTATTTGATATAGCGTGGTGCAGACAAATTGGATTACAGTACAGATCTAAAACATTCTTGGGGGGGGGCTTGGAATTGAGAAACACTGCAATAGCGATTTGGCTTTTTGTTGTTTGCTTACCAAAGAGATTGGTTCAATGACTTTAGATAACATATTTACGTCAGACAGTGGCAACAAATGAATGTCTCTGTGTGTTTCAATCAGTTCTATAGCTTCATAGGTTGTGAATTAGTATATTGTATCCACAGGCTCATGCACTGGTAAGGACACAGGTTTACTATACATTGGTACACTTGATGACCTTTAAATCACTTTTATCACTTTAAATCAACGGATTTGAAGATTACCTCTATATTGTCACCTAAAATAATCTTAAAACTACATTTTGTGTTCCAGAAACAGTAATATTAAAGGGATAGTTCACCCAAAAATAAAAATTCTGTCCTCATGTTGTTTCAAATCTTTATGATTTTTTTTTTTGATGAACACAAAAGAAGATATTTTCATTAATGATGGTAAGCACACTGCTGGGTGTAACCATTGACTAGTAGAAAAACAAATACGATGAAATTCTATGGGTACCATCAACTGTGTACTTAGGCTACTATCATTTATCATCTGTATCATTTATCACAATGCTTCCATGATATTTGTTTTCCTACTATGAAAATTAATCGTTAAAGTCAGCTGTATATTTACCATAATTTATCATAATATCTTATTTTGTGTTCATCAGAAAAAAATATATTGATACAGGTTTAGAACAAAATGAGAATGAGAAAATGATGACAGAATTTTCATCTTTGGGTGAACTATCCCTTTAAGAAACAACTGCCTATGTCTATTGAGTTGGCTTGTGTAATTTCGGTTGTATAGCCTCAGAAAAGGTCATTATGGGAATTTTTAGGTCATTTTTATAGGAATTTTTCAGTGCACTGGAGGGATTTTGCAATTGAGAGAGCCCTTAAAAAGCCTGACACGCCTCTAAATTAGACCCACATATGCGTTTAGCAATTAGCGCATCTACTGGCAGCAGTTGAAACTTAATATATTGGAATATAAAATTATATGTTGGGGTATAATTTTGCAATGATGACAATATGAGATTTTCAGTGTAAACCACCGGTATATATTACACGATTTTTGCATTTTTGAGCAAATAACGTACCCATGTATTTATTACATAATATAAGACAGAAAACAAAACAGTCGATTTTTTAAGTACAAATATTCCAAGTGTAGCGAGGTTAAATGATCGATTTATGCTCATTTGTCTCATTGACCGATTGCATTATAACGTCAGCTTAAAATGTGAAATGCTATTGGCTCTTGTGACCAAGTGGTCCCCAACTGGGGGCCACGAATTTGCTGTGTTAAAGCTTAACATCCTGCGGATAGCTTCATTCCGCATCGTTACATGTGTGGGAAATGTTTTAAAAACATTAATGTGTAAAAATAGCAGCAGAACACATATATGTTTGAGCCACAAAAGATTCTGGGGGCTAAAGATGATACACACAAATGACAATATGTATAGTAAAGTAGAAACAAAACAAAACGCTCTGTGAACAATAAACCCTTGCTTCTGTCGGTTTTTATCATGGACAAAAAACTGCATAAACAGGCCGTTGGTCTTCTTTTAAATCAGCTGACTCCATCAGGCTTTGGACTCTTTGATGTCTCGTTCTATTATAGTGGTCTATAAACTGCAATACACCCTGTGTCTGTACCTCCTTTTAAAACATTTAAATGCTTGGTTTTAAATGTATCTGCTTCTCATGCTGCTCACCATGCTGCTATGGTCACTTTTTATAGACCTCCAAAACCAAATAAGGATTTTTTGTCTGATCTACTGTCCATACTGTCTGTTAAATTTAAGAGAATTTTGATTCTGGGTGATTTTAACATACATGTAGATCAGAAAGCCTGTGGCGTGGCCAAGGACTTTCTATCAGTCTTGGACTGTTTTAATCTCTCACAGTTTGTAAATGTTCCCACTAACTGTAAGGGGCATACATTGGAATTAGTCATGGCGAATGACCCTATTCTTACAAATTTTTCTGCTGTGAATGTTAGTCTTTCAGTCCATTTCACTATCTTTTTTAATATCGAGGAATCAGTAGAGAAGTTTCACAATCTATGTCATTCCTGTTACGTGGTGTGTAGGAAGAACCCAAGTGCAGACAGAGGTAACTCAACAAAGACTTTTATTATGTGTAAAAAACCAAAAACAAAACCCACGAGGGGGCAAAACAACATAAACAGGATTATATAAGGAACACTAAACTGTACAAGACACAAGACTACACTATGACATTAAACAGGATAACATTAAACAATGAACTAGACTGGATACAATAAACACTACTAGACTTCAAGACAGCGTACTCACAGGATCACAGAAACAATGCACAAGCACAGCACAATGAATACAAGAGGATTAAGTAGTTAATCAAACAATAATGAGGAGGCTATCAAGGGAGCGGGGTAAAAGAGACAAGACACAGGGAACACGTGGTCTAGTAAACCAATACTGAGACCACGTGAACCCACATAAAACATGGGTCTGTCATGATTCTGCCACAAGACTAGATTAAACAAAGGACAGGATGGCAGAACCATGACAATTCCGTAAATGGCAATCAATTGATTATGCTATTTTTGCAAATTGAATTGTCTCTTCCTTAAAGGCGGAGTCCATGATGTTTGAAAGCCAATGTTGATATTTGAAATCACCTAAACAAACACGCCCCTACCCCAATAGAATCTGGACCTTCTGTTGATAGACCCGCCCCACACATACGCAACCCGGCATTTTATTTGATTTGATTGGCTATAAGTGTGTTTTGGTAGTCGGCCCGTCTCCTTTTCCAACGCGTTTTTCAAACATCGTGGACTCCGCCTTTAAATGCTGTCTTCTTCTAAATCTCTATATTTAACAATGTCCTTTCAGTCAACTTGGAAATTTTTACACCCATAAAAACTTTTGGCACTCCTTTTTCCAAATTTACTGCAATACAACCTGAGTTACTCTGCAAGTAGATTTCTTGTATGAAAGCTTCCACTTGCATACTTGATCCTATGCCTTGTAGTCTGTCTTGCTTTGGTCATTTATGTCCCTCAGTTCTTGTTATTATAAATGACTCTTTGTCAACTGGTGTGGTGCCAACAGCACTTAAAACTGTTGCTGTCACTCCCATTTAAAAAAAGCAAAATTCTGATGTGAACGTTCTTTCAAATTATCACCCAATTTCAAATCTTCCATTCCTGGCTAAAATCTTAGAGGGTGTGGTTGAAAATAGTTTATTAAAATAGTTTATTCGAGCCCCATCAATCTGGATTTTGAAAACTGCTCAGCAAAAAGTAACTAATGACTTGCTAATAGCTTCTGACTCCGGTCTCTTCTCATTATCTTGGACCTTAGTTCTGCCTTTGATACTATTGATCATGCATTGTTACTTAATCATTTGGAAACTGTATTTGGTTTGTCAGAGACCATTCTTGACTGGTTTAGGTCTTATTTTACTGATCGCAGTAAATTTGTTTTTATGAGTGGCTATAGGTCCAAAGTTGGTTCTGTACATACTGGTGTCCCACAGGGGTCAGTACTGGTTCCCTCTACTTTTTAGTATGTATATTTATCCACTTGGTCAACTACTTAGATCTCTAGACCTTATCACTTTTATGCTGATGATACACAGATTTATATCCATTCAAGGCCAGGGGCCTATACCATGAAGCTGGTTTAGTTGGTTAGCCAGCTTTGTTTAGGATTAGTTTGTGCAAATCCTGGGTTTTGGGTACCATGAAAATAGCTTGTACCAACAAGGCCTGAACATTGGCTTGGTTTTGTCAACCTGAAACTAATCCTGTAACCCTGAGTTTGTTTAACCATTTTCATGGTACGGGCCCCTGGTCAACATGTAGACATTGTGCGCCTCCTAATTGTATCACTGAGATCAAGATTTGGATGTCTAATATTTTTCTGTCCTTAAATGGCTCTAAAATGGACATTATGCTCATAGGCTCTCCTCATCAACTGTGAAATGCTTGTGGTTCACTTACTTTGTTGATGATGTCACCCTGTCATTTGAGCTTTTTGTTCTGATAATGGTTAAGAAGACATCATTTTTTCACCTCAGAAATATAGCAAATTTACATGCTGTCCTCTGCTGTGGTAGAGAAGTTAATAAACTCTTTTGTTTTGTCACGTCTGGACTTTTGTAATGGTCTTTTAGTTCGAGTATCTAAATCATTACTCAACAAACTTCAATAATTACAAAATTCAGCTGCTAGAGTACTGTCTGGGGTCAGGGCTGGAGATCATATTACCCCTGTCTTGAAGTCTTTGCATTGGCTCCTAGTCAGGTATCGTATAGATTTTTAAGTCATCGTGTTAACTTAAAATGCTTTGCATGATCTGCCTCCTCACTACTTAACTGATCTTGTAATGCCTTCTACTCCATGTGGTAATCTGCGTTCCTCTCAGAGTGGAATCTTAGTTGTTCTTGAGACACGGTTTCGCTCCAGGGGTGAAAGACCATTTCTTCCTATGCTCCCTAGCTTTGGATCTCTCTTCCAGCTGACATCAGGAAAGCAAATACTTTAGAGACTTTTAAATCTCTTTCTAAAACATTCTATTTTAGGATTGTTTTTAGTGATTAATCATTTTATTTTCGTGATGTATATTTTTTGTATTTTAATGTATATTTTTTGTATTTTAATGTGTTTTTTAATGTGCTTTGAGAAAGCAATATACTATTAAAGGACAAGTTCGGTATTTTACACTTAACTCTTTCCCCGCCATTGACGAGATATCTCGTCAATTAAGAGAAAACGCTTCCCCGCCAATGACGAGATTTTCTGTCTTTCCACAACTTTTTAAACCCGGAAGTATTGCCCTATGGCAAGCTGCTGCATGTCCGTGTCTGTTTTAAAGATCGCTCTGAAAAGGATCTCTATGAAAAGTCCATCACAAAAATGGAATTATCTCTGCTTTTTGCTCAAAATGTGGTGTTTTTGCAGAAACCTACCCATATTCAAAAGCTGATTACAAAAGAACTACTCAAGGTAGGATGAAACGGGTTTTTTTTGAAAGCAGAGGGTCTGTTCTTTCATTTGGTATATTGAATGTTTATATATCTGAAGAAGAACATTTTCTGGAAGGCATTAAACTTTGGTGAAAATCATGAAAAACGCTGGCGCTGGCTGGGAACTTTTTAAAAAAATGCTGGCGGTGAAAGAGTTAAAGCCCTGTTTTCAGATTGTTTATGATGAAATAGAACGGTTTTGACTGAAATTTGCGGCTGCCCCGAGAATTTTTGGGTGTTTGTGTTTCAGCTCCTACCTTTACAATGGGTTTAATGGTGCACTGGAACAATCCTTTCTAAAATGCATTAAACTTTCGTTTACAAAGACGTGAAACTTATTGAGTGGTCAGGGTTGTTCAATGATATGCTCACACAAAAATCGCGTTAAAAGATGCTTTCCAACAGCTGTTTTAGCATTCGTTGTTAACTTCTGGACCTATTTTTCCAAACGCCTTACATCCGTACATTCTTCCGCTTAGAGCTTGAATAATAGACACTCCAGCCCAGTTGGTGGCGCTAATCCGCCATTGCCAATTGCAAGAATAGAAACAAAGTTCCCGGCGCGGAGTAATACCGTACCTCACTGCACAACTAATACAAGTCAATGGAGTTGGCAAAAACTACGATAAAACCTGTTGGAATGCGTATTTTGCAGAGATTTTTGTGTGAGCATACCAGTGAACACCCCTGACCACTCGGTGAGTTTCACGTCTTTGTAAACGAAAGTTTAATGCATTTTAGGAAGGATTGTTCCAGTGCACCATTAAACCCATTGTAAAGGTAGGAGCTGAAACACAAACACCCAAAAATTATCTGGGCAGCCGCATATGTCGAAATTTCAGTCAAAACCGTTCTATTTCATCATAAACAATCTGAAAACAGGGCTTTAAGTGTAAAATACCGAATTTGTCCTTTAAGAGTGATTTGAAAGAGCAAACTACTGTGGAATCGATCTTGTAAACTGTTGGATAGATGCAATTCACTATGTTCTGAGCTTATACACTATAGGTATATTCTCTTTGTGTTTTAACATGTATGATTTAAGCGCATTATTCTGCGCCCACAATGGATATAAGCATAAAAGTTAGGATGTTTTAACCCGTACACGGCACACCCCTCCCTTGCACATGAGGCTGCATAAATGTCATTGTAACTTTGAAGCATTAAATCCTAAAAATATACAGTCATGCGAGACATCGTTTGAAAGCTTAGACTCTCAGGATTCCATTAAGCGCACCACAAAGCATAATATGCAACAATATTTATTGCACTCAAAAATCTAGTTGTTAGTTACCTGAACCGGGCGGTGGCGATTTAGGATATTTACTTAGCTTCAAAATCTTCCCTTTATCTGCTTTGTTGAATTTTTTTTTTCAAAACAAATAGTTCATAAATCCCCAAAAGTCCAAGGAAATGGAATAGCCAAGCCTTTTAATCCAAAACGATTTGGTCGCCTCACAATCTTGATGTTTCTGACCGAATTATGATATAAATACTGTAAACAATTAGTTACCGGTTATTCGTTTGACTCTCACTTTTCATTCACGATTTATAATAATATATTCGTATGTCACGTTTATTGTGCAACATCTGAGGAACAAATACGCCCCCTTGTGGAATTTCAGCCATTGCATTCCAAGAGGCTACAGGGGACTCTCAGCGCCACCTATAGAACGTGAATGTAAAGCACACTTCATATGTTGTCGAGGTTCTGCATTGACGCTAAGAATGTTGCAAATAACATCCATATGTCATAGGGATTACTTTTGTATTGTATATATCTGCTTTTTAACCTTTCAAAGTGGCGGATCTGTTGACTTGCATTATATGAATCACAGATTGGTTTCTGAAAAATATATTATTTATTGCTCTATAGTATGCGGGTCTGAGGTCGGTTGCTCGTTCATACAGATGGTGTTTTATTTGTGTCTGTAATTTGCTGTGTGAACAGGCCACTTCAGACTCACATCTGTAAGTAAATACGGTTGTCACTCTCGAAATTTTGCCGTGTGATAACACACCCTTATTATAATAATGTCACTTCTTATAGGATTAGTCCATTTTCTAAAAAAAAACTAATCCAGATAATTTACTCACCACCATGTCATCAAAATGTTGATGTCTTTCTTTGTTCAGTCGAGAAGAAATTATGTTTTTTGAGGAAAACATTCCAGGATTTTTCTCATTTTAATGGACTTTAATTGAACCCAATACTTAACAGTTTTAATGCAGTTTTAAAAAGGCAGTTTCAAAGGACTCTAAACGATCTCAAACGAGACATAAGGGTCTTATCTAGTCATTTTTGGCAAACAAAATAAAAATATGCACTTTTAAACCACAATTTCTCGTCTTCCTCCAGTCCTGTGACGCGCCTGAGCAACCTCGCGTAATACGTCATCACGTCAAGAGGTCACAGATAACATATTGAACCTACGCCCCAGTGTTTACAAGTGTGGAGAAAGAGGACCGTTCTGACGTTGTTGTATGTCGAATGATGCTAATTAATGTCTTTGTGTCAGTTTATTTTTAAAAATGGTCCGCAAATGTGCGTTTCATTTATGTAACACGTGACCTTTCAACGTCATTACACAATTACGTGAGGTTGCGCTGGCTTGTCACACAGCCGGAGGAAGAAGAGAAGTTGTGGTTTAAAAGCGCATTTTTTTTCTTGCCAAAAGTGCAGAGAAAGAGAAAATAATTGACAGCACATTTGAGTTTCAATTTCAACAAACCACCATCATTTCATCCGCTCATTTGCATTTTAAAGGACACACCCTAAAATGTGGCAATTTTATCATGCTGTGATAAATTATCTATATGGTATTTTGAGCTTAAACTTCACATATGTACTCTGGGGACACCAAAGATTTATCTTGTGAAATGTCACATTTTAGCACGTTATTTTGAAGCCTTTCATACTGTGATAGTTTTGCAAAATGAAGGAAAATATATACTTACTCTATCTATTTGCTCAGTCGTTGAATTATTTAAAACTAAAGCACACCTGTGGTGTAAGGGCCACTCCGCTTCACCACATTGTCATCTCGAGTGTAAATTTATTTTTGAGTAATTCAACGGCCGGTCGTCAATTATTCCCTAATTAATCATGGCAGTTTTTAAATGAACCTATAATCTATGAGTATGATTGAGCAAATAATTAGGGTAAGTATATTTTCCTTAATTTCGCAAAACTACCACCATATGAAAGGCTTCAACATATAGTGTGCTTAAAGCATCCTTTTGCGCTTAGATGCATCTTGAGAGCAAAATGCTGTGCATTAATCATAACTGTTAAAACACAAAGAGAATATGCTGATTTCACGCAGCCGCCATCTTGAAATTGAAAACGAGGCTCCGTTGGGAAGAAACACAGAAGTATCGCCATGAATCACATGAGAGTGGCGAATGCGATGTTGTGTGTTAGGCTGTACATCTTATTAATGGAAAGAGAGTGATAATATATATATATATATATATCCTTCCATCGCTTCTCGGGTGACTCAAAGGCCTCCCATGAGTGGATTGTGAAAATATAAAGGGTTTTGGACCTCATTTTAAGGTGAGTGAAATAGCTTTAGTTAGCTAACACTAGCTTTCCAAGTTGCACACGTTTTGGATGGCAGTTATCAAAACAATTCACTGATTTTCTCATTAGATTACAGACAACACGAGAGGGTGCTCAAAACTTTTTACTCAGAACTGCATTGTTCGTTCGCTCACGGGTAACATAGACTGAAACGGGGAAGTGTGACTTTGTTTACATGGTGATGTGAACTTAAACGCAGGAGGACACTTCAGAGGAATCACAGGGATTACATGGTGTGACTTTTTTGTCAAAACCAGAATTGACTTCCATCTGGAATGCATTCACTTTGATGAAGAGAAATGTAAGTCAGTAAAAACTAAGTTGGACTTGTTCTTTTTTAACTATTGGCTGGCTGCCCAATCTGTGCTTATAAACCCAGGAATACCACACACACTTACTTGTAACAAACATGAAATGCACACATTAGATACGTAGTAAGTAAATAATTGTACAGTTTTAGAACAACTCATTTTTTACAATAAGGAAACGTATTTACTCGTTCAAAATATAGTTTTATTTATAAATGAACTTCAATGTATATTGCCTCACGTATGATAAAATATATGTACAGTTTTAGAACCAATCATATTTACATTAAAATCCAATAACACACTTTTTTACACAGGGCCATGTAGTTTTGGATTTTTTCCCTTAATAATAAAAACCTTTATTTAAAAACTGCATGTTATGTTTACTTGTGTTATCTTTGACTAATATTTAAATTTATTTAATGATCTGAAACATTAAAGTGTGACATATATGCAATAACATAATACATCTGGATGCGGGCTGACACTTGTTACACCACTGTATATAAAATTGTTCCAATGTATATTTTCTATCTACTGTACAAATTGTAACAAAAAGGCAAGGTAACAAAATTTAGTTTGTTTTGGGATTAAAGGAATAAAGATATAGATGCATTTGTTTTTTCATTGGAACAGATTTAGAGAAATTCAGCATTACATTGCTCACAATTGGATCCTCTGCAGTGAATGGGTGCCGTGAGAATCAGAGTCCAAACTTGGCACCTCTTGTGAAGTAAAAAGATGCATGTTTGGACCCATTCATTGCAGAAGATCCATTGGTGAGAAAGTGATGTAATGCTGAATTTCGATAAAGAAATAAGCTCATCTACAGCAAAAAAAAAAAAAAAATGGGTGTAACTTTCCTTTAAAATAGAGGTTCTTAGAAATTTGTCAGTAGAGCAAAAACAGTCCACAGAGTGAGTGGGGTAGGACACCATCAAAAATGTGAAATTCTTTGAAGCATCTTATAGCCCTCTCTACGTGTATCCTCATGAGGGCAATCTCTGGGGTGTGCAATTTCATCTATATGTGTTTTGGGAAATGTCTGCTTGAAGCAAGGTGATACTAGCTCATCTACAGCCATTACTTTGCCATACTGGCCAAGCATAAAATAAAGGTAGTTAGCCCATGTTACGCATATCCGACTGACTGTTGCCTTTGACAGATTAAAGGTCCCGTTTTTCCTGTGTGTTTTAAGCTATGGTTGTGTTTATGGTGTGCAATATAGCATGTGTTCATGTTTTGTGTGTAAAAAATGCAGTATTTTTCACATAATTTACTTATCTCTATAGCGCTGTTTCTACTGTCCTAAAAACGGGGTGATGTTTTCCTTGTTCTATGAAGTCCGTCCTTCAGAAATATGTAACGAGTTCTGATTGTTTAGTTTGTTTAGTGTGCTGTGATTTGACACAGCTTAGCTTAGCCTGAGCCGTTTGAGCTTAGCTGGTGACTGACGTATTCCTGGCAGGGGTTAGTAAAAAAACTCTTCGCTGTAGGCTTTGAAAGGGGAATTTTATTAAAGAAAATATATCGCTTGACATTGAATTTTGACCTTTATAATTTCACAGGTATTATTTATGCTCTAATAGCATCATTAAACACTAAAAAAATAAAAAAATGGGATCAGGAAAACCGGGACTTTTAAACCTTAAAGCTAGTATGTGGAAAGAAGCCGCTGCCTTAAGGCCCGGGTATACTTTTTTTCCGCGTCCGGGTCCGGCTCGCGCGTGCACGTGTCCGCGCAGCTTTCCGAGTATAGTCCCCGCGGCTACACGCGGATGGCCGCGTTCGACACTGTACGCAATACAAGTGATTTCTTATTCAAATGATTAGTCTAACAGGCTGTCAGGGCAGCACTGATTTGGCGACATTTACAGTACATTAAAACATTAGGATAGGTGAAGAAAAGTAACTGATCCAACATTGCAAACACAGTTTAGAACAAACAACAAGATAACAAAGAACAGGAATCAAACAAACATGCTCCACAGCTTTCTGTTCTTGGAAGAAGTAAAAGTTAAAGAAGAAAAACGATAGTGTGTGTGCAAATGCTGTCCAATTCCTTTGTATAATTGTTTATAGTTGAGTGTCCTGTCTAAATATTTTCACGCGCATGCGTTGTTGTACGCGGACTGTACGCGCACTGTCCGCGCGGTCTCAAATTTTGGGCGAAAATGACGTCATGCGGACGGCGCGCATACGCGGACGTCCCTAGTATACTTTCGGCTTCATACGGCAGAGAAACAAGAAAAAACTGGTCGAAGAGACAAATGTTGTGAGCAGTGTTGGGAAAAGTTACTTTTAAAAGTAGTGCATTACAATATTAAGTTACTCCCCGAAAAGTAAATAATTGCATTACTTAGTTACTTTTCATTTAAAGTAATGCTTTCATTACTTTTAAGTTACTTTTAAGTTTAAGTTAATGTCAAGCTCTGGCCTGCCATCTCCGTTTCTGACTTAAACTGTTCCTGCTCAGGCGCACAGAGTGCGTAATTCTACATTAATATTTTCAGTACATTATTTTATTTTTAAATTGAATTAATTAAACTGAAAAGTAACTTGCATTACTTAACTCAAATATTAATGTGTACATTTTTAAGTAACAATTTTTAAGTGTGTTACTTTACTTGTTACTTCAGAAAAGTAATATTTACGTAATGCACTTTACTTGTAATGTGTTACCCCCAACACTGGTTGTGAGCATGTTGTGCTCTTCCATGATAGGAGATGTTTCCAGGTAATCAAGGTTCTGCATATGCCTCAAAACCACTGTTAGATCTGTGTATTGAGAAAGAGGAGAAAATTACATGTAAAACAAAAAGAACCATCAAGGAGGTCATAAGATTAATTTACATGCTCTAATTTTCATCAATTAATTACATGCTTATTTTTTTCTTTAATTTGTCCCCCTGCCCTTAGATCTGAGATAATGACTCACTCTTCTCTTGTGTTCTGATCAGGAAACGAATGGTGGTCCTCCTCTTCTTCCTCTAGTGCCCCCTTCTCCAAATCTTACCTTGGAGGTCCGGAGCACTGCAGAGTTTAGCTCCAACCCTGATCAAACACACCTAACAAGCTAATCAAGGTCTTCATGATCACTAGAAAATCACAGGTGTGTAAGTTTGATTAGGGTTGGAGCTAAACTCTGCAGTGCTCCGGACATCCAGGGTAAGATTTGGGGAACCCTGCTCTAGTGTTTCAATATCACAGACACTGGAAATTAACATAATCATGATTTCAGTCTTGGCAGTCTGTCTGTCTGTCTATCATAAATGTCAGTTTGCTTAGGCAACATAAGAGTATTTGTAATATGATAGTACTGTAATGTTTTATGGTGTCTGTAATTTAATGAGAAAATCTTTGAATTATTTTTATAATTGCCATCCAAAACGTGTGCAAATTGGAAATCTAGTGTTAGCTAACTAAAGCTATTTCACTTATCTTAAAATGAGGTCCAATATCCCTTTATATTTTCACAATCCACCCACGGCAGGAAGCGATGAAAGGATATATATTATCACTCTCGTTTCGTTAATAGGATGTACAGCCTAACACGCATCGCATTTGCAACTCTCATGCGTTTCACGGCGACCCTGCTGAAAAAACCAGCATACCAGCAAGACCAGCATATGTTGTGTTTTGGTGCTGGTTTGCTAGTGAACACAAGCTAAACCAGCATCAAACCAGCATCAGCACAAGCATTAGCACCAGCTAAACCAGCAACAAACCAGCATTAGCACCAGCTAAACCAGCATTAGCACCAGCATCCCATGCTGGTCATACCAGCATATGTTGTGTTTTGGTGCTGGTATGCTGTGACCACCAGCTAAACCAGCATAGACCAGCATAATTCCCATGCTGGTCCATGCTGGTTTGATGCTGTTTTTTTCAGCAGAGGATACTTCCGGGTTTCTTCCCACCGCAGCCTGCACTGTAAAAAACAACCTATAGAATTTACTCAAAAAAATAGTTGTAACAATTTGCACTCACTTTGTTTAAGTAGATTATATCCTATATATTTGATTAAAGAGTACCTAAATTTAATTACTATGATAAACTAAAAAAATTAGGTAAGGTCTACCTATTTTTTCATAATTAATTACTTATAAAAAAATGAATAACATTAACCCTATTGGTATTAAGCCACAGATCTATTAAATTATTATTAATAATGATAAGCCATTAAGAAACATTACATATTACTTATTCAGAGAGGGTTGAATAAGGAAATAGTCATACACAAGATTGCATAAATTGTTTGCTTTATTGAACAAATAACATTCTGTAAACATTTAAAACTAATAATTGGAAGTACAAAATAATCCCAATACATTTCAAGTGAAATACAACAAATCATAGTTTTACATAAAGCTTCTTGAACATATTATTTCATAAAAAAATAAACCAAAGTCTTCATGAGATGTTAAAAAACCATTAAAAGCAAGATTCCTAAATACTGTTCTTCACGTTATCATTAGAAAATTAAAGAAGACAATAATATGAGAGGAAAAACTGATCTCATTTACCTCAGTAGACTAGCATGCTATATCGATACAAACAAACATTTCAACATCATTTAAAACTTATTAAGTGCACAAATACAACTTCATATTATGCTATAACTCACAGTACACGTGCATAAAACATTGAACACTAACAAGAAGTACTTACATTCAATTTTAAGTGATTCAACTTCATATACAAGTCACATATATAACATATGAACTCAGAAATACTTTTTTGAACAGACATTAAAAAGCGAAAGGCAACGTTAAGTATATATCTGTAAATGATAATAATAATAATAAAATGGCTTCATAAATGGATCCCTTCTAAAACAAAACTTAATATATTAACAGATAAATGCAAGAAAACCTTTACAGTAATTATCTAGCATCGACAGCTTTACCGTTGTTTGTTTGTCTGCTCGACGCCCTCCCGTCTGTATCATACATCAACCGTCCGCTGCTCTCTCTCGTCACGTGGCTTGCTCAAGTTCAACCACTCAGATTGAGCAGCTCCGCTGTTCACGAGATTCAGATATGTAAATATAATAATGGAAGTTAATATTTTAATCATAAATATGGATTTTTATTCGTATTTGCAGGTGCAAGAACTGGGCGATGTTTCATTCAAAGCTAACCTGACTGACATATTCTAACCTATCAATCTGTCAACAACAGAGACAGAGAAGCACGCAAATGACTAAACTTCTGGTAGATTTTACAGTTAACCAACTTAACATTTCCATTCATGATGATATCAACAAGTTAAATAAAAACTTACCTGTCAACAAACCGCAGTTCTCCCGCCGATATGATATGAAAAATGGTGACTCGAGTCCCGACTGGATATTGATTCATGCGCACTTTGCGGTGCTAAGGCCAATATTTTGGGGTATATGTTACTTATTTTTTTAGTATTGCAGTTATTACTGTTAAAAATTGGATAGAGTATACCCATTATTTTTTATTTTACTTGCTAGCTTATATACTTAATTAAATTATAACTCATTTTCATGGGTTAAATTTAACACCCTCCAGAGTAATTTTTTACAGTGTGGGTTTCAATTTCAAGATGGCGGGTGTGTTAAATCAGCATATACTGTAGATATTGTAATGAGCTTTAATGATTGTTGGATTTCTGAAAAGTGTTCATTTGTCATTGTATTTGTGTTTTATTAGGAGTCCCACGAGTGTCTCAGTGTAAATTTACCTTGCCTCTCCGGTTAGTGAGCTACCCCTCTTCACCTAGCAAAAATGCCAAGTACAAGATCACTCTGGAAACCAACAAACCTCCCGTCAACCTTAATGAAGTCTTTCCAGGTATAGTACTATGGCTTTATGACCTAAGTTTTTTCAAATAAATACCTGGTTAATAATTATATTTCAATCTTGTTAATAAAAAATAATAATTTAAAAGGGGGTTCAATGGTATTTCATGCATTCTGACTTATTAACACAGTTATAGAATTGTTTCCTCATGCTATACGTAGGCAAAGTGTCAAAAAAGCAATTGGGCGTGTTACACTGTGCCGAATGCACTTCGATTACGGGTCCAGCTGACGTTTACAAGTCCAGCTGACGTTTCAGGGGTTTCTATATGTATTACTTTTTTATGGGCACTTCCCCTTGAAAACACCACCCACCCGTCAATCAGCGGGAGATGCTAGAACTTACAAACATCACATCACGTGACAGCTTTGTTTAATTTTAAAATTCAACGAAATAAGAAGTGTGTTTTTGGATGTAAGGAGAAGAAAGCCAGCCGTATGAAAACAAGGGAAATAGTTGATTATCCAGGGTAGCAGCAGAGTTTTGCGTGTGTGTTTGATGTGCTGGATTTCATTGAAAGTCCCAACCGGGTCATGAGTTGCATGCAGTAAGTAAGACTTCTGTCCTATGTTGGAAATAGGCGCGTGCATATTATATAAATGACACAAACATGTAGTGAATCATAAGTTAATAGTGTTGTATAGTGTTGCATGACTCATACTCGTCCTCGCGTGGTAGTAACTTCTCCTTCTTAATTTTTTGTACGTTATCAGAAAGAATCGGTAAATCTAATCTTTTTTATAAATCTGATTAAACTAAAGACTCTTCAGAGATATAAAGAATGTAATACTACTCTATAGGTACTCCAGATTAACATCAGAATTGCAGAAACAGTGTGTGTTATGTGAGCTTTACATAAAATCTTAAATATTTAACATGTAGAGCAAACATGTAACAGTAGAGCAAAATAGTGACAATCATTTCTTGTTGCATGTCAGATAGCTGGACATATGAAAAATTAAAACAACAGTTATTGACATTTATAAAGTATCAGACAAAGCAGGTATGGGTGGAGAATGGGACAAATGCAGGCTGTAAATATCTATTTAACCATAAATGCAAAAATATTATTAGATTAAAGTAAGTGTATAAGCCTGCTGGTCATAACAACATACTATTATATTAAAAAATAATTAACCACAATCTTTCTGTACATGCGGATGGAGAAGACTGGAGAATAAATTCAAAACGACAAACTTATTGTTTTCATGATCATGTTCGTTGATGTCACGTTTCAGTACTTGGGTTCCTATCTTTCGGATCATGTGTGTGTGTAATGAGGTGTGTTGTAAAAAAATACCTGCACAAGAAATTATGTCCCAGCCACATGTCAGTGCAACAGTCATTTAGAGTGCTTTCACATATACACTGTTTAGGTCGGCCCAAATGATGTGTCTCTCCGAGTACGGTTCGTTTGGGTCAGTGTGAATACAACAGCCGCACTCGGGTGCACACTAAACAGTCGCTCCGAAACCGCTCTAAACAGGTGGTCTCGGGGCGGCTGTCGCCGAACTCTGGGGCGACCCACCTGTGGTGTGAACACTGCTGGACCTCGGGCCGAACCAAATACAGGAAGTTCTCCACATGTTTGATCCACTGGGCTTCCGTCATGACGTGAGCCGGGTGTTATATTGTGGGTTAACAACAAACAAGCCAATCCTGGTCCGTTGCAGAGATTCGCTGTCTCCTTTACGTTTGAGCTGATGATTTTATAAATGCATAGCTGTCCTCCACACACAAATAGTGACATCACAGGCTTTTTAGCAAATGGCTCCGTGAGAAAGGCTTTAATAGAACATCTACGCAATTTCGCGTTAAAGCAAAGAAACTTCGCAAAGACGTGCATCGTTTATCTCCACATCTTGATAGCTGCGCTCTCCCTGTCAGGCTGGTTGTCGTGGAAACGTGGGGGTGGTCAGATAGGTCTTGTATCTTTACTAATTGACTACAGATTTGAATATTATACATGTTGTTTTCTTTTTCAAAGATGTACCGTCGAACTGTTGTATAAAAGCAATATCGCTCTCGGAGTCATAAGGCCAACGGCCTCGTGCCTCTGGCCTAATCACAGCCGTGACGATATAGAGCTATATCACATCACTCCGAGAGCGATACTGCTTTTATACAACACTTCGACGGTACACGTTTGAATAAAGAAAACTAGAAAACAACAACGGAATGATTTTAAAAGCCTCTTTGTTTGGGAACTACTTCCTTCTGCCACGGATTTAAAGGCCAGAATGACAGTAGACTCAATAGATGGAATAGCCGTTTCTTAATATTACCGTTTCTTGGTCACAAAGTGTAGTTTTAAGATTAGTTCAGTCGAGAATATATATGTATAATATTCAAATCTGCAGTTGATTAGTAAAGATAGTGCCTATTTGAAGGTTTGCTTAGAAAGATTCGGACAAGACCCAAACACATCAGCGGACATCAGTGTTTACTCACCGCGCTGACCACCGCCCTATCTGGCTACATCTCTGACAGCGATTCCCTGGCTCTGATGTAGGCCCGTCTGTGTTTGATGGTCAAAAACGAGATCAAACCAGCAGTATTTGGTATCATGAAACTATTACTTGTTTTCTTATTTATATGAAGTGTCTTTTATGCTGTATTGTTTTGGTGCGAGGTAATAGAAATGATATATAAATATATAGTTTTATTAACTATTTAATCTTGCGGTATGAGCACTCAGAAATGTTTTTTGCATGATGCTTATAAATAAGTCAGTGGCGATATCTCACACTGTGTTTTAATAGTCACGTCACAGGAAAATACATTATCAAGTGTTCAAATGTAAAAGCTGCAGTGCTTACTTGCAGTTCCACAGTGGTTTCGCGTACTAATAATGGGAGGAGAGAGATAGCTTCAGAGAAAATTTATGTTTTCATAGCTTTATTTCAAGTGTATATTACTCATCCACACATAAATTACAGACTTGTCAGAAATAATATACTGCACTGGTTCTAGTCGCTTTAGAAAATGCACCTGTTAATTATCGGTCACAATGCTTTCTAAATGCTCGAAATGACATTTGAAGATAAAAAATATATTGGTACCAAACAAATAATTTCTTTTATTAGAAAATCTATTTTTAAAATAGGTGACTGCGACTGAATATTAAAGAAAAAGCAGCCAATAAGAGCTTAGATTAAATGTGAACTTTAGTATTCTTTAAATTCAAAAAGCTTCTTAATAAAATGACACAAGTACGGTTTTGCAATTTTTAGGCAAAAGGGTGACTGCACACAGATGGTAAAATATAACTATAATAAATATAATATATAAGTATTGATTTATTTTTTTAAGCTTTTAGTCACAACATAATTTTCACAGTTACATTTGTGTTATCCCATAGTTTGTATGAGTGTTTATTACTGTAATGTGGAAAAAAGTTTAAAAAAGAACGAGTGTTTCAAAACTTTTGACTGGTAGTATATATAGTATATGAATCATGTGTCTCCAACCCTGCTCCTGGAGGGCTACCATACTGCAGACTTCAGGCCTAGTCCACACGTACATTGGTACTTTTATAAACAGTTTTTCCCTCTTTGCCCAGTATGAAGCACTGTCAAGAGCGTGCCAAAACAACAGATGTCAATATATCCCTAACTGTAAAGCCATGTTGACCAAACAGAAGCCATTGCAGAGTCTTGCCTCGACACAAACAAAGTTACATGCCAAAAACTCGGGTTTTACCAGATACACGGCAACACTGCAACCGGAGTATCTAAAAACTTTCCCCTAGCATGAGTTTTCAAAAAAGTTTGGTTTTAGTAACCTGATACTGTGTGAAAGAAAGGTTAAAGTGCATAGAAAATGCTTTGTTTTTAAAAATATCTGTGTTCTTGTGGACAGGACCCAACCTTGCTCCAACAGACCTGTCTGTAATTATCAAGCAATCTTGAACACTTTGATAAGCTGATTCGTCTGTGTTTAATTGGGGTTGGAGCTAAAATCTGCAGGACAGTAGCTCTCTAGCAGCAGGGTTGGAGAAACCTGATATAAATATTAAAACTTAAATCACAAAAAATTAGGTTAGACTTTTTAGTGATATTACAGACAAAGGCCACTAGATGTCATAAATGGTCTATTGGTTTGCTGCATACTCTTGTCACAAATTGATAAATTACTGTCACTGCATCATTGCATAAATATTTTGAAATATATAAAACTATGTTTTTAGAGCATTGCAATGATATACAGTATAGGTTGTCAAGATTTTTTTTATAACAGGATATTAGTGTTATAAATATGTGATGATAAATAGGTAAACATAGATGATCACTACATCATCATTGTATCATTAGGTGGTTTTGAAATATTGATGATTGTAGTACATCAGCATGTGACATCACTATATGTTTAAGTAGTCACGAGACCTCTCTACTTATTAGGTCCCGCCCCCCTCGGGTACCGTGTGTTAGATATGTACAGCTGCAGGGCAATGTTATGTATGCATGAAGTGTGATTAATAAAAACACACATAAGAAGTTCCTGACAAGTTTATTTTGTTACACTAAACAACATGGTGTCAGAAGTAAACTACGACTGCACGCGAAAGTTAGTTTTGTCTTCGCTAAAAAGTTCTGTGCATATTAATCGACTCGTGATCTACTAGCCGCTAAGCTACGTAAACAAATTGCACGCGCAAGCCATGGCAGGGGAATTCCGAAGACCGGATCCTCTCGTTTTTGATGAAAACATTGCAGAAAACTGGCGTCTCTTTGAGCAAGAGTTTGACATCTTTATTGCTGCAGCTCATGGAGACAAACCACGTCGAACACAAGCTTTCATTCTCCTTAACCTCGCGGGTCCCGAAGCCATCGAACGTGAACGGTCCTTTGTTTATGCACAAGAGGTGAGGACACCCGGTGAAGATGACACCGTTATTATTACACCGGCTGAGTCTCGGGAAGACCCAGACTGCTTAAAAATAAAGTTCCGTGAGATTTGTGCTCCACATGTCAACATCACCATGGAACGACACAAGTTCAACATGAGATCCCAAAAACCCGGTGAGACTTTTGAATCTTACATTAGCGATTTAAAAGTAAAAGCAAAAACCTGCAAATTTGGTGCATTACAAGACGAGCTGATTCGTGATCGAATAGTTTGTGGAATACACAATGATATTCGGAGAAAATCACTGCTACGTGATTCAGAGCTTACTTTGACTAAAGCCATATCACCATGCAGGATATACGAGCAAACTGAACAGCATACTAAAGACTTAGTAACACTCTAAACGACAACTGCTTCAGTCGATGCTGTACACCAAACAGGAAAGCACAGAAATTACAAAATCGAAACACAGAACACAAACCATAAGAACTGTAACAATTGTGGTAGTGAACATCCAGCCAAAAGAGATAAGTGTCCTGCATTTGGTCAACAATGTAATGGCTGCAAAAAGTGGAACCATTTAAAAAAATGCTGGAGGTCCACCGAAACACAACAAACCAAACAACGCTACAGCAAAACCATAATTAGTCGGGGAGCCAAAGTCTCAAAAATGGGTTGAACCTGACCTGGTCTGCCATACTTTTTTTTTGTGTTTTTTCTGTTAACTTTGACCCCAAGAACCAATAATTGGAGGGTCTGCTCTGCCGGAAATATTGCAAAAAAATAAAAAAATTGTGGCCATTTTAGTGTATGCACCCTTTATTTTTATCAGAAAATTGTGAAAATTTTTTTTTTCCTCAGTGGGTTGGGTAAACTGTCAATAAATGCATTCCTGATACACAGAACACATGTGCTGACAAAATCCACTGAACAAATAACTCTTAAAACACATTTCTGCATAATTTTGCATCAATTTAATGCAAAAAAGTAGGCGTTTTCTCATTTTTTTCCCAATATTTTCATCTTTACTTCGTTGACAATCAACTATTCCTCCAAGTTATGATATCAGTCAATATGCCATTCTTTTTACCAAACAGTATACTCATTACACAGAAAAAATTATAAAAATCTAACCAAAATCAATGGATCTGTGATGATTTCACTACTAGTTGGCCATCAACAGGCTCAGAACCTTAATAGAATTTTTGGCTACTTTCAAAATTCCGAAAGACATACTGGATAACATGATTGTTAATGTCCACATTATTAAACATCATGGTCTAGGGATCTTTTTAATTTCAACATAACCCTGTTCTCCCAATGGAAATGTGTAACACAATAAATATAATACAGCAAAATGACTTTAATTATTTTATTGCCTCAGATGACAACTATTACAACTTTAAAGAGACACTTCACCCATTTGCATTAAGCTTTGTAGCTTTAGAAACCCAGTCATGTTTTTGAATGGTCATGCATCATTTTCAGTTTCCCCTGAGACGGGAGAAATACAGATTTCAGGGTTGCGCTTCCTTCTTTCAATGATGTAAAAATCGTCATTTTGCGTCATTGAAAGAAGGAATTGCTATATCTTTGTCGAGGGTTTAAGACTACAAACACTCATTTTTCCAGGGAGGGCTATGTATGAGACCCACTCACGCTACAGACCTATTACAGATCAGTGGGTGGGACTTAATACACTTAAATAAATGATACAGCTGTCATCTTTTTGGAATCTAAGCTAACAGATGCTGAGGAGCCAGGCTTGATGTTTTTCAACAATGGTGGAAGGTTATCAATATGATATGGAAGAGGGTGATTTCGAAAACGTGATGCTCGAATTGGATGTTTATGGCTATCTTTATGAGCCACAATACAGGGAAGAGCAGCTGAGGCAGGTGAAGGAACAGGAGGTAGAAGACCGAGGTAGATGACCTGCCTGTAGAAGGTAGAAGACGAGGTAGAAGACCTGTCTGTAGCAGGGGAGGAGCCTGGACTGACTCGAGCTGGGAGGGACTGGTTGTGCCTGTGCTCTCGCTGTGCGCTTACGGACACAGAAATGAGTCAGTGTGCTGCAGAGAATTTCAAAAATTCCAGTTTCTTCTGGATGAAATTTCTACATCAGATGAGGATATGGACGTTTGTGTGGTGAACCACCCAAGCTTTGTACCGCATATGGACAGCAGCATTCTGGATACATATTTTAGAATACCAAAGGTCAACTGGAAGTGACAGCCAAAGCCTGCAGGGACAAACAGACGTCTGACTATAAAGTAAATGTTTCTATTTTATTTGGGAGTGGCTTGCAAAGCTGTGCATTGTGGGAGTTGTTGTCTTCCATACAAATGCGCCCCAAAAGTCACTTTCTGTCTTTTTTCGGTCAAACAGGCACCACATTTTAAATGTATGTTACATTTCGACTACAAATATGACCCACTTTCAATAAAGATTAATGTTTCCATGGGTGAAATGTCCCTTTGACAGAAAAAAATAACATAACTTAATTAACTAGATTCAGGTCCATGTGAGGTGGGATAATCAGAAGGGTGGCACACTGCAGATACTGATCTGGGAACAGACCTTCACCCTCACCACCTGAGGAGACAGCAAACAAGAATGACAGGGTGGATTATACAGCAGCGTGATAAAAGATGCCACCCTCTCTCTCTCTAACACACACAAACAACTGGGTAGGTTGGCTGAATCATGTGTTTATACACAGCCAACTGATGCAGGGATTGGCAAAGGTGTAATAGGAGGGCATCTTCAGTTAGTGGAAGGCAACGCATGTTTCCTTTGATGCTCAAAAAGAGATGGGCTCGCAGTGCATCTAGAGTACTATCAAAGTCACTCCTGTAATAGAGTGACACTTTGTATCGCCGTGCTGTTATTATAACCTTTTCCTGAACATACAGGCTTTCCTCAGAATCACCGTACCTGCACAGTGGCAGAAGGTCTGTCAGGTGTTTGATAGCAGTTGTGTAGGCCTGCCTTTAGCTCAGATAGCTCCCTGTGTCACATCCGGTAAGTATGTAGGTGCTGAGGGATGTAAGATCTGAAGCAGCACCATTATAGTTCCCTGTCAGAGCTTCTGTGATGGCATGAAAAGGTAGGAAGATGTCCATCGTCTTCACGCACAGCTCCTGCAGCCCATCCATGTAAGTGATGTAGTACATGCACATCATGATCACATCTGTGTCAGTTGCAACCACTACAGCCCATTTGTGGTGCAGAATTTGTACTGAGTATGCAATTTGAGCAAACATCCTGGTATGTCCCTCTTCATGTTTCTCACAGAAAAGTTCTGGAAGCTCAACCTGACAATCCAATGACAAGAGGACAGTGCGACCAGGATCACAATAGATTCCACAAAGAATAAGTGTGCATACTGCAGGAAGTGACTTGTTCTGAGCTGCCCATGCTTCCCCCATGTAGTTCAACAGGTTAGCTTTATTCAGTGAATTGTGAATTAAGCCTTTCCATACAGGTATAGGGAGAGTATCATGTGGCTTGTACTCCTTCATTTTGCTGGAGCAGGTCTTCATCCTCTTCTCTCGTTCCTCACCTTTCAGACTTTCAGCAGGATAGACATCATATCGATCACTAACAAAGTGGATGCAGTCACACTTGCCTGGGAGGATTCCAAGGAGCTTCCTCGGGTACTTTCCTTGCAGTTCATGGAAGGTGCTGCTCCCAAGATGTTAGTAACCTTGAATGAATGCCATTGCATCTACTACCATTACAACAGGCTTGTCAGATGGCGTTAGATTGTCCACTTTCCCCCATGAGCTGCCAAGGGCTGTCTTGATTGCAGCCAGGTAGTCTGCCTTGTTTCCTTTTCTTCCTGCAGGATGCACACGTATTCTTGGTGGAATCTTTTGTGATCCTGGTCACACTGTCCCCTTGTCATTGGATTGTCAGGTTGAGCTTCCAGAACTTGAGGAGGCAGATACCAGGATGTCTGCTCACATTGCATACTTCGTACAAATTCTGCACCATGAACGAGCTGTAGTTGTTGCAACTGACACAGAAGTGATCATGATGTGCATGTACTACTTCACACACATGGATGGGCTGCAGAAGCTGTGGGTGAAAACGATGGATATCTTCCTACCTGTTCATGCCACCACAGAAGCTCTGACAGGGAAGTATAATGCTGCTGCTTCAGAGATTACATCCCTTTTCCTCAGCACCTACCTACTTACCGGATGTGACACAGTGAGCTATCCGTACAGAAGAGGAAAAAGGTGGGCCTACACAACATTGACAGACAGACAGACATTCTGCCGCTGTGCAGGTACAGTGATCTGAGGAAACCCGGGATGTTCAGGAAAAGGTAATAACAGCAGCATGGCGATACATGGTGTCACTATGACAGGAGTGACTTTGGTGGTACTCTAGATGCACTTCAAGCCCATCTCTTTGTGAGCATCAAAGGAGACATGCGTTGCCTTCGACCAACTGAAGATGCCTTCCAATTACATCTTCGCAGATCCCTGCATCAGTTGGCTGTGTGTAAGCGGGCACACATGGTTCAACCAACCTACCCAGCTGCCACTGATTTTGGGAGACAACTTGTCAATGGCAAATGGTGGTGCTTATTTGACCGAAAAAAGACACAAAGTGACTTTAGGGTGCATTTGTATGGAAGACAACAACTCCCACAATGCGTTTGTGTGGCTCATCTGATTTAAAAATTTCATCCAGAAGAAACTGGCATCTTTGAAATTCTCTGCAGCAGACAGACTCCATTTCTGTGTCCGTAGGTGCACAGCAAGAGCACAGGCACAACCAGTCCATCCCAGCTCGAGTCAGTCCAGGCTCCTCGCCTGCGACAGGCAGGTCTTCTACCTCGTCTTCTACCTTCTACAAGCAGGTTTTCTACCTCGATCTTCTACATCCTGTTCCTCCATCTGCCTCAGCTGCTCTTCCCTCTGTATTGTGGCTCATAAAGATAGCCTCGAAATCACCCTCTTCCATATCATATTGATAACCTTCCACCATTGTTGGAAAACATCAAGCCTGGCTCCACAGCATCTTTTAGCTTAGATTCCAAAAAGATGGCAGCTGTATCATTTATTTTCGTAAGTCCCACCCACTAATCTGTAATAGGTCTGTAGCGTCCCACCCATAGCCCCCCCTGGAAAAATAATGACAGAGGATAGTCTTACACCCTCGACAAAGATATAGCAATTCCTTCTTTCAATGACGAAAAATGACGATTTTTACATCATTGAAAGAAGGAAGTGCAACACTGAAATCTGTATTTCTCCCATCTCAGGGGAAACTGAAAATGATGCATGACCATTCAAAAACATGACTGGGTTTCTAAAGCTACAAAGCTTACGTGATGCAAATGGGTGAAGTATCTCTTTAAAGTTTTAATAGTTGTCATCTGAGGCAATAAAATAATTAAAGTAATTTTGCTGTATTATATTTATTGTGTGACACATTTCCATTGAGGAACAGGGTTATGTTGAAATTAAAAAGATCCCTAGACCATGATGTGGACATTAACAATCATGTTATCCAGTATGTATTTCGGAATTTTGAAAGTAGCCAAAAATTCTATTAAGGTTAAGGCTAAAATGCTGTAAATGTTACAGTTGAAGTCAACTGTTAAAGCAAGAAATAAATGTACTATGAATCTGTAATGAACTAATCGAGGTAATCATTCTCTCACACACACACACACACACACAAACGTTCACACAACAGAGGTTGCGATAGACTCTTTTAATCTCCGTCATTTTTTGATGAACAGCGTTGTAAAGAGTCTGTCACAGTCAGTTATTATCATCCGCCATTTCACATTTTAATTATTTCTAATCATAAACTTACAAGACGAGCATACAAGTCAAAATGTGCTTATTTATTTGTTTAGAGAACAGATAAACGGAGGCCGTGCATCACTTTACATGTTCAACATCACATGAATCAGATGAATTAATGTTTTTTTCTCACAGTGACAGTAGAGGCAATAAAACATCAAACTTTATGGTGAACAGGCAAATTTGAACAAATCAAATAACAAAATACTACGATTAAAATATCAACAAACGTGTAAAAATCTAAAATTGAACTAAACTCATCTGAAACCATCTTGTGTAATAAACGCATGAAGGTAGATTAAAAGACTTTTGTAAATATTTTGTGACCTATATCAAAATATCGTGAGAATGTTTCGAAACCAGGGCGTCATTAGAGCAACACACTGCCACCAACTGGACATAACTAGGAATTACATGTAGTCAAGTTGTATGGGCAATCTGCGAAAATGGCATTCAGAATTTTGCCTGCCTAAAAGACTTTTCGGTTAAAGCAACCGAACACGCACAAAAAGAGACACTACAGATGCGCCACAAAATTTCGTGCTGTGCACTCTATCACGCATTCAGACCTTAAAACAGCAAACAGGAAAATAATAAAACTCAGGACTTACTTGATATCCAGCTAGCCAACTCAGTTTGCGTGAGAAGTGGTGGAGCACACAGACTGCAATCATTTGACTCCGTTGGTCGATCTGGGCAAAGCTTCTTAATCCTTTATTTATTCATCAATTAAATGCCTTGTAAAGGGTGATTTTGTAAGGATAAAATATTTTCCTTTATCTCAAGATATTTCACTTACTTGCCTTTCACTGATCAGTACTGTAGCTAACACACTAATCTGCAATGCGGTTATGAGACTCTGAGAACAATCCAATCACATGAGCTCAAAGACATAAAAAACAATATTGATTCACTTACAACATAAGTGGGAGACTGTCCGCCCCAGGGCAGATTCGAAACCAGCCAATTAGAGCTCAGCCTCAGGTCACATGTTTTTACTCTTTTTACTGACCTACATAGACACTCATTAGGGGTGCACCCCAGACACACAAACATGACACACACACACACACATACAACAAACTCATTTTATTTATTTTTTTATATATAAATTATAACTTGACTAACAGTGAAATAGTACAGCTTAACGATTTTATTTTGTTATTAATTTGCACTATTTATTAATTTTTTTGGTAACATGTCAAAGTAGCTTTCCTCTCTGGCCAACTTTAAGGGAGTGGCGCCCCCTACTGACCTGCCGCCACTGCTAGGATGAGAGGAGATGTAAAGCTGGGTATCATCCGCATAGCTGTGAAAACTTGTGTTATGTTTCCTGATTATGTCTTCTAAAGGTATCATATATAATGAGAACAGGAGAAGACCTAAAACTGATCCCTGTTGTATGCCGTATTTATCCGGGGAGCAATATGAATCTTCCTCATTTACATAAACAAAATGATAGCGATTGGTTAGATACGATCTAAACCAGGCTAACCCATGACCACTGATGCCAAGATAGTTTTCTAGTCTATTGAGTAAGATTGTGTGATATATTGTGTCAAAGGCTGCACTAAGGTCTAGTAATATAATAATTAAAATATCACCATGATCGAATGTTAAATGGAGGTCATTTGTAACTCTAAGCAGTGCTGTCTATGTGCTATGGTGGGGCCTGAATCCTAATTAGAACTTTTCATACGTACTATTATTCACTAAGAATGTGCATAGCTGACTTGCCACTACCTTTTCTAATATTTTAGAAAGAAAAGGGAGATTTGAGATTGGACTAAAGTTATTAAGATCTCCCTGGTCAAGGTGTGTTTTTTTAATGAGCGGTTTAATAACTGGTAGTTTGAAAGCTGTTGGAACGTACCCTAGTTTTAGCGATGAGTTAAAGATATTTAATACTGGGTCTGACACAACAGGGAATACCTCTGTAGATTTTTTGGATGATGTTACTAATTTAGAGATCTCTTCTATTGTAGTAGCCTTAAATGACTCAAGATGTTCGTATGGTATTAAATGTACTTTAGAAATGTCCGCCAGAAAATGGCCCAATCTGAACAACGGATACATATTACGTAAAATGCATCTCACTCCTCCCCCACTCTCATTCAATTACCTCCCCTTGAAAATAATTTGCATACATCCGGCATCTCGCCTCCAACAGGAAGTAAATTGCAGCAGTGTTTGCGAAGTTAAAGGCGAAATAGCGAGTCGCGTTGCGAGGTGTGCTCTTCTATCTGTAACATTTTGGTCTGTCCGTGTTCTGAAGACAGCAAAGTTTACATTCTTTTGAGTGGCAACAAAGGCAGCCAATCAGCATCAAGAGCTTGCATTTCATGATGGGGTTACCAGTTAAGCCTGAAGGGATGCCAAATAGGTGCAAAACCATGCGTTAAAAATCCCCCACCCTAATATAGCTTTCGATTTTACCATTACTTTTTTTGGTTATATTAATGAAATAGTTGTCTGTACTAAATAATACAGAATTTCTTATAAATCTTATAAAATGAATTATTTTAAATCTAAGCCTTATAAAAAATACAGGTAATGTTTAAATGCCATATCAGACATAATGTAATTCACAGTTTTCTTGACTCTGTGATACTGGTGAGCGTTTGTGCGCGCACGCGTGTGTGTGTGTGTGCATGTGTACGTGTGTGCAGGCGCGCGCGCATGTGTGCGTGTGTGTGCGTGTGTGTGTGTGTGTGTGTGTGTGTGTGTGTGTGTGTGTGTAGGTGGGTGGTTGGTTGGTTGGGTTGTTGGAGTTGCTGCTATTTAAGCTTGCACTGAAGACAGGATAATTTTTTTTCCTGAGATAAAAGTCAGGTCTGACTAGATAAGAAACAATACTTTGTGCTCCGGCGTCCTGTGTGCTGATAAGAGACTATCTCTGTCTGACATCCGGTCTGCTGCTCAGCAGCTCAGTGCATGAGAATAAGAATGAGAAAAGACAGGTAGTGAGACAGAAACATGAGGATTTGTGCTTGATGAAAGATGACACAAACTAAAAAGATCTTGGGAGTCATTGTAATATAATGTTTTTCCTTGTTTTTCTACTATTCATACATACTGGAGTATGCATATTCATGAAATAAACTCAAGATAATAATCCAGTACTTCTGTATTACCATTTGATGGTACTGCCACAGTACTTTAATAAGTGCACCAGTAAGATGATACTCTTGTTTTTTGGGTTCTAGATTTCTCAGAGAATACAGACAGCAGTGCTTTGGCCTTCCAGCTCATCACTGGCTCCAAGGTCACTGTCCTCACCTCCAAAATGTCCCGTGAGTTCCCAAATACCAACACAAACATATTACTTCAGTGCTTTTTTTGCGTTTAGCTCTCAGGACCTATTGTATAATATACATTTATTTGTATCCAGATTTGTTTACTTATTTAAGAAAGTTTTGTTGTAATTTGCATCTTATTTTGTAAGAATGCACTGACATTTCTAAGGCAATTTTTGTGTAGAAATAAGTAAAAAGCAGTAAAACAAGGGAAAGAAACCAAAACCAAAAAGATATAATTTGTACATCATTTAAAATCATGTAAAAAGTGTCTAGTTTTTTTGGTTCCACTCCCAAAAAAGAATGTTGTTCTTTACTTTTTCAAAAGTAAAATTGTACCATGGTTACTTGTTTCTCTTAGATAATGGGCTGGCCAACCAGACTCTCACACTGTGATCATTTTTACAATAGGCCAAACAGTACTTTTAACAGAGTTCAATAACAACTCAATACACTACATCCCTTACTAAATTTACCACGATTTACTAAAGTATTTGTAGCCAAAAACATGGCTGCCTTTTTTCTGTAGTAAAACCATGGTTTTTAAAAGGTATACTATACTATTGAAAATATATGTGTGTGTGTATTTACATTCTATTAAAATATTTTGTTATAAATTCACAAGTATACCTTATCATGGTTTTACTACAGAGAAAGTAGTTTCCTCTCACATTTCTACCTACAAGGCTCTTTATGCGGCTCATTGTGCTAGCCTTTGTTTCCTTAGGTGTCAATCACAGATTATTTAGGAACTTTCACGCCTCCTCACATATGGCCTTTCTCAGCAAAACGTGTCTTAGAAACATTCCATTTTGAATTTTGCCCGCCCACGTACCACTCCACTACCCAAGTCTACACCCACCAAGTAGCTTACCAGAACCTGAAGTGTAATCTCAAATACAGTGTTACGATGTTAATAGTCCTCAGATTGTACATTATATTCTATTACAAAATGTTCATGTGAAATCTGATGTAAACAACAGACTATATATCTATGTTTCACGGATTATAGGCATTTGTGGACAAAAATTGTCATTTGATGTATTTTATTAGACGGTTTTCATGAGTTATTCCCACATCTGAAACAGACTAGATTCGATTTGTGATCGTTATATCAACACAAAGGTAAGGAGTCCCATTTATAGGAGACACCTGACCTAAGGTTTAGGAATGCATAGTGTGAAACATCAAGGGCCCTATTTTAACGATCTGAAACGCAAGTCCGAAGCACAAAGCGCAAGTGACTTTGTGGGCGGATCTTGGGCGCTGTTGCTATTTTCCCGGCGGGAGAAATAAGTTTTGCGCCGGGCGCAAATCAATAAGGGGTTGGTCTGAAGTAGGTTCATTATTCATAGGTCAAATACACCAATCAGAACGCTATCCAACATTCCCTTCAAACGCAAGGGCGC
The DNA here is from genome assembly GCF_027580225.2 of Misgurnus anguillicaudatus. Lineage (NCBI taxonomy): Eukaryota > Metazoa > Chordata > Actinopteri > Cypriniformes > Cobitidae > Misgurnus > Misgurnus anguillicaudatus. The sequence continues at coordinate 433,868 of NC_073346.2, read as the reverse complement.
AAGTTCCATGGCGGGTTGCTATTATTATGACGGATTTGACAGGCGCACGCCAGGAGCGGTTCACAGCCGAGGAGACCGACGTTCTTGTAAGAGCAATCAAAGACAGAGAAGTTGTTTTGTATGGCGATGGGAGAAACCCGCCCAAATCAGCGTCGGTTAAACAGGCGTGAGAGGAAATAGCCGCAATTGTCTCATCAGCTCCAAGCACTACAATGATGTCAGGAGACGGGGGGATCCCAAGCTTGCCAGCATAAATCGGGCACGCCGGGCACACAGGAGGACATCGCTGCGTCCACCCTCACCGCTGAAAGGGTTTGGGGGCTTTGAAATCAGACACAAGAAACGCAAGCAAGGTTCAACCCCAAAGTACACTTACAAATCAAGTTCACATACATGAAGGATTCTTATGAAAACATTTTAATTATTATTTACATAAAATAAACGTAATACAGCCACACAACAAACTTATGAAAATATTTTTATCGTTATTTGCATGATAATTGTTTAACACTGCCACACAAAATAAATAAAAACTATCACCACAATGCTCACCACAATGATTTCCCTTATCTCATGTGTTAATATTTTTATTGTAACAATTTATGATTTAATGATTTCCCTTATCTTATATTTTTTATTGTAACAATTTATGATTTGCAAAAATAACTGTTGCATCTGTGTAGATCAGAGGTGGAAAGTAACAAATTACATTTACTCACGTTACTGTAATTGAGTAGTTTTTTTGTGTATTTTTACTTTTTTGAGTAGTTTTTAAAATCTGTACTTTTACTTTTACTTAAAAGGATAGTTCGGCCAAAAACGATATTAAACCCATGATTTACTCACCCCCAAGCTGTCCGAGTTGCATATGTCCATCGTTTTTCAGACAAACACATTTTCGGATATTTTAGAAAATATTTTAGATCTTTCTGTTGATTAAATGTAATCTTACGGGGTCCAGCAATAGTCCACGACCTTCAAGTCCAAAAAAAGTGCGTCCATCCTTCACAAATTAAATCCAAACGGCTCCAGGATGATAAACAAAGGTCTTCTGCGTGTAATCCGTGCGGTGTTGTTGTAGAAATATCCATGTTTGAAATGTTGTTAGCTTAATTAACTACCTTCCGGTAGCGCCGCCATTTTAGAGTCATCTGCATTCAGGATGAGCGCTTACGCAGCATACAGCGGTTTCTCTGCTGCTGCTCTGTCCCCCGCCCTCCGAATTTGTCATACGTCACTAAGAAAAGTGCGTACACTACGCTAATACTCTCTCCTGAGTCTAAGATGGCGGCGCAACCGGAAGGTAGTCAATTAAGTTAACAACATTCCAAATATGGATACCTCTACAACAACACCGCACGGACTACACTCAGAAGACCTTTGTTTGTCGTCCTGGAGCCGTTTGGATTTGGTTTGTGGAGGATGGGCGCACTTTTTTTGGACTTGAGGGTCGTGGACTGTTGCTGGACCCCGTAACATTACATTAAATCAACAGAAAGATCTAAAATATTTTCTAAAATATCCGAAAATGTGTTTGTCTGAAAAACGATGGACATATGCAACTTGGACGGCTTGGGGGTGAGTGGATCGTGGGTTTGGTATCGTTTTTGGCCGAACTATCCCTTTAAGTATGTTTTGTATAAAGTATTGTACTTCACTACATTTTAAATCATATCCGTTACTGAGTAAAAAAAATTTTTAAAAAGCAAGGTGATAAAGACGCGCAACGGATGTAAATGGGCGGGGCTCGGGGGAACGCGCAAAAAGAACCATGGAGACGGACGAGACAGGCGCGCGCTAATACAGACCCGCCTCAGTTCAAATCTTATGAAAGAAACCCCTGGTCATATTTAAGCGACCACTTTCCACTGACGCGAAGCGAGTGTTTAATTTCTATGAAAGGTAGGATTCATGCTCTTAAGTACGAAATTGCACGACGCTTTTTTTAATACCATGCGCATTATCTTCCGAGGTCTAGCAGCTTCGCGTCAAGTCAAACACAACTTCAAAACGTCCTCGAAAATGCGCAGGTCATTAGAGAGAGAAAGTGAGAGAGAGAGAGAGAGAGAGAGAGAGAGAGAGAGAGAGAGAGAGAGAGAGAAGAATAAAGGTCATCAGGTCCCCAGGTCAGGGAAGTAAGAAGATAATAAACGTGTCAAATGTATATAGACATGGCACTCATCTCATTATATGCTCATTTAAATAGTTTAATAAAATAATGTATGTTACCAGCAATACATCAATTACAACATTACTATAGTGATTGTATTTACAAGCTGCTGACCACCTCCAAAAGTGCATAACTCACATGTAAAAATCATTAAACAATTCCATACATGTTTCTTACTTTAAAAAAGCTTTTTATTTTATTAACTTTATGTTATTGCACTTTCATTGTAAAGATGTTCCTACAATTAAAAACAACTAGTTTAAGATTTATATTCCCTTGTCGTTTTTGAACTATACTAGAATCCTCCACCTCTTCCCGCTGTAAAAAAAAGTAACTTTTACTCTGAGTAAAGTTAAAATGACTTACTTTTTACTTTTACTTGAGTAGATTTTTAGACAAGTAACTTTACTTTTACTTGAGTAGGCTACAATATTTTATTACTTTTTCCACCTCTGGTGTAGATTAGATAAGGGTAACACTTTAAAATAATGGTCAATACTTATTAGTTAGTTACACAGGAACTAATGCAGAACAAATGATTAGTGCTGCATTAACACTGAAATCACTACTGATAACTAATAAAGAAGAGCGATTAACTAATCAGTAGGTATAGCATACTAATGTTTGGGTTAAGTAACAACTAGTTACATATTAACTACTGCAATGTTGAAAAATCCTGGTGAACAATACATCAACTAAGACTTATTTCAAGTAACTATGAATTAAATACATATCAACAGTCACATACCAATAAATAAAGTCTGATCCTGTAAACTTTTTCGGTGTGCCCCCCCCAAAAAATTGTAAAATCTATTTATTTTTTATTACACAAAACATATTAAATTCTACAATTTGGTGCTGTTGGTTAGTAGCCTTATTTTTCTGAGGTTTAATTACACAGAATTTATGATAATGTACTTTACAAAATGTTATAAAATTTGGGGGCCGTTTGAGAACCACTGCTATAACTATAAATAATACAATTTGAAAAAAAATATGTTTACTTAATTACTTTGAATTACTCATGTTACCTATCATCACTGAAAGGGTCAAATATTGTCACGATCGGTTATAACCGAAAAGTGAAAACAAAGAGAGATGAACCCAAACGCAAAGATGTACGAAAATATAACTATGAATTTATTTACAAATAAGAACAGAAACACCCACGTGGGGGTAAAACAGAAAGTAAACCAAAACACTGTGATGAACTAAACTCGGGAAAACAGGAACAGATCTTGACATGAAACACATGAACAGAGATTTCCAAACAACGCACGCACACCACACAGAGAACACGAAGCCATTATATAGACAGCACATCAATGGGGAACAGGTGAACATAATTAATCACGTAAGACACGAGTACATAAGGGAGTAGGGTGAAAGTGACAAGACACTGGGAACACGTGTCACACATACATGATGTGAAACACACGTGTTCCCACGTAAACACAATGCTGCCATGGCCTTGCCCTCTAACATCCAACCTGGATAATAACCAAGGTCAGGCAAGACCATGACAGCCACAAAACACTGGGAACACGTGTCACACAGACATGATGTGAAACACACGTGTTCCCACGTAAACACAATGCTGCCATGGACGTGCCCTCTAACATCCAACCTGGATAATAACCAAGGTCAGGCAAGAGCATGACAGCCACAAAACACTGGGAACATGTGGAAGCCACACACTATATGCCTCCACATGCTCCCACACAGAACATAGTACTGTCATGGTCTTGCCAGATACACTCAAACCTGAGTCTAGTACAAAAGATCTGGCAAGCCCATGACAAATATGGTAACTCTTTAGGATTCGATTCTTATATTACCATATACATTTAATTTTAAGCATTTTTATTCTGTTTTCTATCTTATTGATTTAACCATAAACAACCTAAGGAATACACCCCTTAATCTCTAACTAACTCACCTCACAAAATACAGATTCCATGTTTTCAACCTCTGTTAGATCCCTCCTTATTGATGTTTATAAGTCTGGAAGACTGACTTAATATTAAGAAAATCATGGTAACCCATTAGTAATTATTCAAGTATTACCACGCTGTTCTTAATTAATTACTTAAAATCTTGACCATTATTTTAAAGTGAAAAACACGGTAACTTATTAGTAATAACTCAGGACTTAAGACATAAATCTTAAGAAATTACTTAAAATCTTGACCATTATTTTAAAGTGAAAAACACTGTAACTTATTAGTAATTACTCAGAACTTAAAACATAAATCTTAAGAAATTACTTAAAATCTTGACCATTATTTTAAAGTGAAAAACACAGTAACTTATTAGTAATAACTCAGGACTTAAGACATAAATCTTAAGAAATTACTTAAAATCTTGACCATTATTTTAAAGTGAAAAACACGGTAACTTATTATTAATTACTCAGGACTTAAGACATAAATCTTAAAATCTTGGCCATTATTTTAAAGTGAAAAACATGGTAATGTACTAGTAATTAGCACAATTAATTATAAGAAATTGTATTCTAAGGTACAAATCATGGTAACCCCCTAGTAAAGCCACAATCCTGTACTTTTATAATAACAACACTATTACAAATAAAAGAAATGGTACTGTAAAGGCATAAAGTAACGTTATGCAAACTGAAGCGAGAAACAACACAAACAGTAGAGCGGACCTTTGTCTGCATGAAACATACGACTCATCATAATGTATATATTTTTAATAACTTCTTTAAAATACTTAATAGTTACACAAATTACTAAATGTTAAATATTTAATTTATGAGTAGTCAGTGCCATATTTTACATAAGATTTTACTCAAAAAGGCTAACGTTAACGTTACTTATTTAACACAAAATGGCAACTGTTAATCCATGTGCCTGGCTTTGGTTGTTTCTTTGCATCGCAGAAAAATCTCTTCCTGTTTTGCTTCTCTTCTCCGTTTCTCTTCTCTGTAGCTTTAGCACTTTGTGAAAAGATAACTCAAATTTCTTGTTGAATCGATGTGTTCAATTAATCACACAACAGCTCTAATATTAGCCGCAGCACGCGCTTGCTGTCTGATTGACTTCCGCATAGTTTTGACGTCATGCACCTCCCCCTCCTTAAAGTGACAGCGTATGGGTTCAAAATCAAACATGGATTTATTAACTATTTACCATAAAAGCAAGTGATAATAATTAAATAATTAAGATGGGGTTAATTCTTACGTTTCTAGTCTTACGTTAATTCTACGTTCTGGATTTGATTTAATCATGAATCAATATAGATAACATAAATGATCAAAATGTGATCATATAGCCCATACACGCGCACGCACGCACACACATCATAATTAATTTACAGCAACTGTAAATATGTAGTTAATTTATAGTTTTTAAAAAAAATATGTCTTAATTAATGTATTGTTCACCAGGATTTATTCAACATGTAATAGTTAATAATGACTATTAAATAAGTAATAAGTAACTAATTGTTACTTAATCCAAACATTAGTATGCTATTAACTACTGATTAGTTAATCGCTCTTCTTTATTAGTTACCAGTAGTGATAACAGTGTTAATGCAGCACTAACCATTTGTTCTGCATTACTTCCTGTGTAACTACCTATTAAGTATTGACCATTATTTTAAAGTGTTACCTAGATAAGCAATGCGCGTTGTGCACGCCATACATTATGGTCAAGCATGCGCCTTAAAAATAGCATAATGAACCACGCGCAACGCGCCACTGACTTTAGACTAGTTTTTTTTTGTTAGTAGTAGCGCAATTGTTTTTTGAAACTGCAAAATAGCATAAGAGATGGTTTGCGCCGGAGCACGCCTCCTTTTTTGCGCTGAAGTTCATTCCCTAGTTTGCCGACGTGCGTCTGTGGAGGGAAAAACCGCCAGTGTGCGCCAGTGCAAAATACGAAATGATACATGCGTCACTGACAAAGTCAATTGCGCTGGGTGCAAGATAGGGCCCCAAATTATGAATACCTCATGGTTATCTCTTAACCCCTGGTTAAGTATGAACAGTGTGAAATGTGAAACAGGTAACCCAGGATTCCATTAACCCAGGAATTAGAATAACCCAGGGTTAACTATTTCCAGTGTGAAAAGACCTACTAGGTGTTTTATTTTAAAGCTCCACTGTGTACTTTTTTTTGTTAATTCTTAGCAAAAACCCATGTTTTCTTTCAAAAGTATGTGCTCATTCATGTGTAATTACTTCCACCCCACTTATCAAAGTATTCTCGTAAGTGTAGAATCTGCTATTTAAAATACATACCGTCGAATCGCTCTCTGGCTGAATCCATGTTGTGCCTCCATCTTTGAAATACATTCGCAGACGAGGGACATTCCTGAAATTCAAGCTCCGCCTTTTGCGCTTTCAGACTACACTCATGCTGGCCGCTAGCTGAAGCCTCCGGGGGTTGCATGTGTAGGCGGTATATGTCATCAAGACAGTCTTATTTCAGAATATTAACAATTATAAAGCTGACAATTATTCTTAGTTAATTGTAAATTGATGTAATATGCTTATGACTTGCGAATGTAATGCTCAGTTAATTTAGTTTTATAGTTCCTTGGCAACTATAGCATGGTTATGCAGTTAGTTTAAACACGCATGTGGTTTAATGTGTTCGAACAGGCACACGCCGTCTCTCCGCCCATTTATGTAATCTGAGGTACTGAGATAAATGTTTTTCATCTTTTCTAACCTCTAGCACAAACACATGGTGACAGCCCTATTTTAAGCCTTTCATTGATAAAACGCCGCTGATCTGCACGTCTTTTGTTTCATTTTACAAGTGTGTGAAAGTTGCGCGATCTTATTTCACCAATATCAGAGAAAGCTCTTACATATACACGGACATGTAACGTTTACTTAAAACATAAGCATTGGACTCTGACATAATATTCGTTTCGCGTCCATTTAAACCCGTCATTACTCCTGCTCATGATTAAATGACAGGAGAGGGACTCGTCCACAGACCATCTCCTCAGTAGCGGTCGAAAATGGACAAAAAGAGACGGATTTAAAAACCAAGTGTAAACGTAATGTGTCTCTCTCGTCCACTTGTGATCTGATCGACGAAAACACATCTAAATACCAAGTGTAACAGCCCCTGGGATATTTTTCCTCGCATCGATGACAAATGAGTGTCTAATCTACGTTTATGGTTGCTTTTTGTATGTGATTTTACGCGGAAATATCATGACAATCAGACTTTTTACATGTTTAACATACATCTGTGTGCTTTGACGGATCACAGGCAAAGGACATTGCAAATTGTTCATTTTTTTCATTGCTTTAGCTACTGGAAGCCATGTTAACCTTGGCATGACAGGGCCACCGTACTAGTTAAAACGCGTTCGGAATGGGGGGGGGCTAGAAAGTAATAATTGGTTGTCATATAAAATTTTACCGCTAGATGGGAGTAGATCCTACACAGTGGGGCTTTAAAAAAAGAAGCATTTGTAAAGAGGTCTGAAAATTTTCTACTGTACATTGACAGTACTGCAATTTGTCTTGTGGCTTTGCTTTTAGAACATTAGTAGCACAACGGTCATGGGTTTGATATCCAGGGAACACGCGTACTGATAAAACGTATAGCTTGAGTCACTGTAAGTCGCTTTGGATAAGAGGGTCTACCAAATGCAAATGTATGTACACTCAAAAAATGCTGGGTTATTTTCAAGTTGTTGGCCCTTGTTGGTGCTGATGGCATTGTGATTAAATGTATGATCTAATCTGCAAGCATTGGACCACCGATTTGTCAGACCTGCGTGCTAGCAGTTTGTGTTTTGATTTTATATAACTCAAGTAAAAACAGGTTCTCTCAAAAATACTGTTTTTTAACAGCAGTAATCATTTGTTACTTTACACCACTAATTTGAACAATGTTGATTAAACCATATGTGGTAAAAGGCTGTGATGTCTGTAAATTGCTTTGGAAATTAACACAATTGTCCTAATTAAAAAAACTTGGTATTTAACAGCAAAATGGTCCCATAAAATCCCATAATGAAAATTTTGATGTGGTGCCAGTATGCTTGCTTTTTCTTCTTCTGCCCACGTTCATCATGTGTATAAGCCCTGTGATCTTTTTTAGGTTGTCATGAGCTAATTATAGATGTATATCAACTCTCTGCAGAGCGCTATAGGATCCAAAGTGAGAGCTTTGAGGATATCTGGTTGGTTGCCAAGGAGCTGGTGCAGCGTTTTGACCAGCACTTTTCCTCACTTGGAATCAAAGACAATCAAAACAGCTTCACTGGACCAGTACCGCTTTCTGACTACTTTGAGATGGTGGACCACCACTTTAAGGTGCAAAGTTTCTCACACAGTAACATATTTATCACAGTTATACAGTTCTATGAAGAGATATGTTCTGCCATCACTAATATACAAGAATAAGAATGCATAGATATAGGTTTTGTTTTCTCATTGTTGTGGGTATATTTGTAGCTCCGTTTGAATGCACAGAAGTATCAGGATCTGCTGTCAGAAAGAGCAGTCCAGTTCAGGGCCATCCAGCGCTGCCTGCTTACCAGATTTAAAAATAAAACCCCAGCCCCACTTTACAATCTGGACACACTAATGGAAGGAACGTATCGTCAAGTAAGTGCACTTACACAAATGCACACACACAACAGAAATACAGAGTATTATACATGTGAAGGAATATCCATAATACTTATTACAGTATTTATATACTGTTACATGTAAAAATCTAACCATGTATAAATAACAAAGCCTTTGTACTACTCTGTAATTGTTTTTTCTGAATAAATTCAATGTAGTGCTTATGCACGGAGTGTGTATGTAGGTTAGTAAATGTGGTAAAAGCATGTGACTTGAGGCTGAGCTCTAATTGACCACCTTGTGTTCCCCAAACCCTCCCACTTTTATTGTTAGCAAATCAATATTATTTTTATAAGTTTTGGACATCATTGGATTGTTTTTCAGAGTCTCATAACCGCGTTGCAGAGTACCATGTACAGTAACTAATAGTTCCAATAGCCTACTGATCAGTGGAAGCAAGTGAAATATCTTAAGATGAAACAAAATACGAATTCATCTTTACAAATCACCCTTTACAAGGCATTCAGTTGAAGAATAAATAAAAGATTGAGCAGCAGGAAGTAATGGTCAAGCTTACACCGTGTGCTTTTCCAGCACTTATAGCAAACAGAGCTGGCTAACGTTAGCTGGATGCTTTGTAAGTCATGACATTTATTGTTTTCCCTGTTTGCGTGATAGACTGCATACAATTTTCTGGCACATTTAAGCTGCCTTTGCGTGGACATGATACTCATGATAATCTGCAACATGCATTTTTAAGGTAATGGGTCACGCGCTGTACATTCTGCAGCATTCATGTCTTTCATTATCATAACATTACATAAAGCAATAATAGTGTTGTGCCTTTCGAAAAGTGTTTCTTTGCCCAAATTAATTCAATTTTATTTATATAGCGCTTTTTACAATTGTTTAATTGTTTCAAAGCAGCTTCACATTAATAAATAAAGGAGAAAACACAGAAAAATCAATAGACAACATAAGAGTACAGCGGCTAAGATTAAAACATACTAGCGAGCGTAGTAATAATTTAATGTATAGAAGAGGGTGCTAAGTTAAGCCAATGTCAGCTGACTCCTAGGGGTTGAAAAACGTCTTTTCAGTAAGGAGGAAAAAATCCTAGAAGGAAGAAACCCTTGAGAGAGAGCCAGACATAGCTGATTCTATAGAGGATACACTATATAATAGATACTATTTTATACAATTTTAAGGGAATTAAAACATTTAAAATTTGCCAACTTTATGCATTTTGCATAGCAGATACACATTTAGACATCAAAATATGCTGCTATGATTTCTTACTTCAATTGATTGTTAGTGAAGAAGTTCATGAAGTCGTTACTACTGTGTTGGAGTATAGTATCGGTTGCTGTCTATTCTTTTTTTCTAGTCAGTTTCGCAACTGTGCTAAAGAGGAAACGAGGGTTATTATGATTTTCTTCAATACGCTTGCTGAGATAGATAGATCTGGTGTTTTTTATAGCCTGTCTGTAGTGTTGAACACTATCTTTCCATGCATCACGCCATACCTCTACTCATGTAAAGCTGCTTTGCAACAATTAACAATTGTGAAAAGCGCTATATAAATAAAATTGAATTGAATAAAATGTTGCAGTGTGTAAAGAACTTTACTCGTGCAACTACTCATGTAACAGTCTTTCAATAGGGAAAACATGGAAGTGTTAGGTGGCTTTTAAATGCATCCCTGTTTGGAGCAATAGGAATGAATGGGGCTAGGCTAAATGTTAACACATTCACGAGGCGCTGTACAAATATTAAAAGTGCACGCATTGAAAAAAGATTGGTATGTATTAATTAATCTAAGTTGATGTTAGAACATTGTAAAATATAAAAAAGGTGGTGTTTTCCTTTAAGGTTACAGTGAAATGTATTTTTCAGAAAATGTGGGGAAGGTGATTTAGTTGGGATAAAGAGTTGCCTCCAGATTTGACAAGAATGTGTAATCATTGCTTGTTGGAATGCCTGACTCCCATACCAGAACATTCATCAGTTTGAGTCATGTGCTTGGAGCAGCTAACGTTACACCAGTATTGGGCTACACAAGCGCAACTTAGGGTGTTTTCACACCTAGTTCGTTTGAGCCCTCCAAACGCTCTCAGACCAGTTCAGGGTGTATATGTGAACAAACCAAGTGATCTCAGACCCCCTTAAAGGGACCCAGAAGTGAACCGAACTCAGACCACGTCAGGAGGTGGTCTGAGTAGGGTTCGCTTTTGGGTTCTTTTGTGGTTCGATTTCTTTTTGATATGTGAAATCAATGAGGTCCCGGTCCGCTTTGCGTGTCGTTTGGACATTGTATCAAAATCAACTGCTGCACAGAAAGCTGGGATCTGAGTTCTTATGAAGTTGTGATGTGAACAAGAAAAGGTCTGAGATCACTTCAGTTCTGAGGAGGACCAAAAAAGAACTGGGTCCTCTTTTGAGTCCATTATATTGTGAACACCTAAAGGACTGAGGTCACATTCAGCTAGTTCCTTTTCTGGTTCACTTTAAGTGAACTGGGTTTGGTTCTTTTAAAATGAACTATATGTGAAAACACCCTTAAGCCCTATTCGGACGGAATTAGTTTTCTATTGTAACTTCTTAGTTACAATTCTTAAATCATCTAACATTTGTGATTTGGACAGGACTAGATCCCCATGTAAAGTATAGTGTCTGAGTGTCTGTTTTGTATGTCTGGCTATTTTAGAAGATCACATGTACTGAATGTGTACATCAAGTATGGTAAAAAAATAATAATAAACTTCAAACTTTAAAATATATACAAGTTTACATGGGCAATAATTGTATAATTATTATGAAATTCTTACTAAAATAATTGTAACACAATAAAAAATGTCTGCTTAAAACAAACCACACTGAAATAAAGATGGTAACTTTTTTAATTATAACATTAGTCTGCATAATTGAGCGGACAAATTACAGTGAATATCCTAACCTGACATTACAGTGGCTATTATTACAGTTTACATGATTTAGCTGTTGACTTTATTATTGTATTCTTTTTCTGTTTGATGGATGGCAAGAACATAAATATCCATTATGAACAATACACAGCAAGCTAAAATGTAAGAGTACGGTAGATTGTTTGTTTGTTGACTGAAACTTTTCAGAAAAGACAATTATATTGGTACAGACAATTGCATTCAGAAGAGATTATATTTCTCAGAGGACCACAGAGTTTGCTGAAAAGAGGACCACAGAGTGAGCTTTTGTGAGAAAAATCTTGACTTGACAGATTTGGATGGGATTAATCACAAACTACATCATAAAATGTCAGTTTCGCAAACATACTAAAGGAAAACTAGTTCTATCCAAATAGGCTATAGAAAAGATGTTTCAGAGGTTTGTTTTTGTTTTGTTATCGTCTTTTACATTTCAGATGTGATGTTAGATATAACCATTCACAAGTAATGTTCACACACATATCTGTTTATTATACAGAATGGCTTGCACAGAGGATGGTAAGTCTTTAAAGGGATAATCAGGGCCAACCTATCCTCCAAACCATACAATTGTTTAGATTATTTGTCAATTCCTCCAAATATGACCCACAGATGTGTTTACTAAATTAGCGCCTTTACAGCGATACGTCATTTTTGATTGTAAAATAGCATTGGCTCTTGTGAATGAATGCATCATGCTCTAATGTTACAGTTACACTTATGGCTCATATAATATTTAGATTAAGAAGCACTATTACTGAACAGTGATCCAGGAAAGTTACAGTATTACAGTATTAAATTCAGTATTTAAATATGGAAGAAGGAAGACACTTTACAACTGTTAACAGAAGTGAATGTCATTGGAGACATTCAGTTCCGGTATATTTTTAAAACCGTTTCTGAATAAGAACTGCTTTTCTATACCCAACCCAAGCTCAGTTATTAGAAAAAGTTTAGAGATTATGTGTCTTGCTTTCAGTTTAAGTTATTGGAATGACTGGCTCAATAATATATCTTTGCAAGCTCCATGTGAAAATCTCATCATTTATTCTTCAGTGCATTCCTTTTTCTTAGTTTATTTTGCTTTCACATATTTTCTCTAAGTTTATTATTTGCTGTGTGGGAGGCATTGCCAGAGTATCAGATATGACTGATGCTGCGGTGGGGCTACAGGAACTAAATCTTTGGACTAAATTTGAATTGCAGATTCAGTAGTGCCCTTTCAATACGGCTCACTTCGCATTGCGTCAGTAGCTTACACTATAGGGGAAACTTCTGTTTATTCCGCAATTGAAGCCTATTGGTTAACGTCTGTAAAAATTACGCCCTATATAAGTCTGGGAAGAAGCCTTCCGTACTCGCCATCGAAATGAACCTTACAGCAGAATCCACACCCGGCGTCTTCCCCTGCCATTTTCCTTCCGGAAGCAAAGTGTGAATTTCCAGAGCGAATTTCCTCTAAAAGAGTGAATTACGAAGTGCGTTGAGATAATGTTGCTTCGGCATTGTGGCTCGCGCAGAATCCCTTTGCCCGTGGAGGACCTCCACACCGAGTGCGTCTCCTGCCTGGGTCCCGCCCACGCCATGATGGCGCTCAACGAGTCAAGCTGTGTTCACTGGAAGCGTCCTCCCCTTGAGGTGCTGCGCTCCTGTATCAACGCCTTCAAAGGTGCCGCCTCCCGCGCTCCCCTGCCCAAAAAGCAGTCTATCCGTGAACCAGAGAGGCATCCGGAGACGAGTCAACGCTGGCTCATCCCCGCATGATCTCTCTCCTCGCCGCCAGCCAGTCACCTTCGTCCAGGAAGATCAGAGCCCCCTGCTGAGTGCCAATGTCATGGTCTCTTTTGGAGTGGGCAACATTCAATTCAATTCAATTTTATTTATACAGCGCTTTTCACAACTGTTAATTGTTGCAAAGCAGCTTTACATGAATAGATGTAGATTAGAACACAGAAAATCAATAGATAATATAAGAAGTAGAATATAGCGGCTAAGGTTAAACCATACAAGCAAGCGTATTAATAATGTCACGTATACAGTGAAGTGCTAAGTTAAGCCAAAGTTGGCTGACTCTCCCTGGGACGAAAAAAACCCCTAGGAGAAAACCCAGTGGGAAAAACTCCTAGAAGGACAAAAACCCTTGGGAGAAATTTATAGATAGATAGATAGATAGATAGATAGATAGATAGATAGATAGATAGATAGATAGATAGATAGATAGATATAGATAGATATAGATAGATATAGATAGATAGATAGATAGATAGATGTAGATAGATAGATGTAGATAGATATATAGATAGATAGATATGTAGATAGATAGATAGATAGATAGATAGATAGATAGATAGATAGATAGATAGATAGATAGATAGATAGATAGATAGATAGATAGATAGATACGGTAGGGATAGGAAGCGGGTAAGCGGATTAAACTGGTTCAGCCGGTGATCGCGCATCGGCTGGGCATCACGTTGAAGGACAGCCAGTAGATCAGTGGTGCGATGACCTTCACAGCAACAGGAACTGGGTCTGTTTGTCTCATTGGAGGGACGAGACAGGGAGACAAAAACAAAGTTCTATTAGTGTAGGGGCTGTTAGCATGTAATGCAAGTGTCATCATTATAGTGGTTTAAGTCAGATCGGTTCCAGACAGGCTATCTATTGTGGCAATAGTATATTACCCATATGAGGTATGTGAGTGCTTTGTTCTAGACAAAATAACTACTGCGGGAAAAGTACATTTACTGGACATTTTATGTGAATGCTTTGTTAAAGAAGAATGTCTTAAGTTTAGATTTAAATTGATCGACTGTGTCTGATACTCGAACATTATTTGGTAAATCATTCCAGAGCTTAGGGACCAAGTAGGAAAAGGATCTACCACCTTTAGACACTTTTGATATTCTAGGGATAATTAAGTGACCCGAATTTTGTGAGCACAGTTTACGTGGTGGATTGTATTCTGATAGTAGTTCTTTAATATACGAGGGCGCTAGGCCATTTAAGGCTCTGTAAGTGATTAGTAATATTTTAAATTGTATGCGATATTTAACTGGTAGCCAATGTAAAGATGCCAGAATTGGACTAATGTGGTCATACTTTTTAGATCAAGTAAGCACTCTTGCGGTGGCATCCCCCGAGTAACGAGTTACAATAGTCTATGCTAGAGGTCATAAAAGCATGGATAAGCTTTTCTGCATCTGATGCAGACAGCATATGGCGTATTTTTGAGAAATTTCTAAGATGGAAGAATGCTGTGCGGCAGACGTTGGAGATATGACTGTCGAAAGATAGATTGCTGTCGAACATTATGCCTAAATTCTTAACCGTGGAAGATGGCACCACCGTGCAGCCATCTAAGGGCAACTTGTAATCTGACATATTATGTTTGGAGCGACTTGGTTCAATAATAAGTATCTCAGTCGTATTGGAGTTTAGCATAAGAAAGTTATGTGCCATCCAGTCCCTAATATCACTAATGCAGTCTGATAACTTAGCAAACTGGTGGGTTTCGCTAGGATGTGACGAGATGTAAAGCTGGGTATCATCCGCATAGCAGTGAAAACGTCTCGGTTACTTATGTAACCCACGTTCCCTGAAGGAAGGGAACGGAGACGTCACGTAGTGACCGACGAATTGGGAACTCGCTTAGAGAGACCAATCTGCTTCGTAAACTACAAAAACGCCAATGAACTTGGCATTGAGATATTTGCATAATGCTGGCGCCGCCCCACCAGGTGCGTATATAAGCCGCAGTTGCAAATATGGAAATTAGCTTTGTTTCGCTGAGAAAGCCGGAAATTGTGACCGGCCGATAAACGGCAGGGAGCAGCCCTGTGGCAACGGGACGTGACGTCTCCGTTCCCTTGCTTCAGGGAACGTGGGTTACATACGTAACCGAGACGTTCCCTTTCAGTCGGTCACTACGACGTCACATAGTGACCGACGAATTGGAAATCCCTACCAAAACGCCACTGAGGGCTGACCTCTTCCAGTGTCTGCATAAAGCCCTCCGGTTCCACTTAAGGATAAGGAGAATTAGGTTTTAAGGCAGAAGGCCGGGCACTAGATGTTCCTTTAACCCCACAGTAGTGCCAGCGACTGGGAAGCGCCCTATCTGAGCGGTATAGGAATGCTGTGGAAGCCACCGCCTCCTTAAGGGCTATTGGTGGGCGAAAGTCAACCGTAGTTGAGGTATAAATGACAGCCGTGGCTGTGTAAGCAAAGCAGTGCTCTGCTGAGGAAAACGTGGGCTAGTAGGATTAACCCCACGGAAAAATACAAAGGAACCTGGTGGGACTCAATGTGGATGCCCGAGCCAAACACAGGTTCGCGAGGATGCAGCTAGTGAGAGGATGGCAGCAGATGCTCCGCAACATCAGGCTGCCAAGGCAGCGGAGGAAGACAAAACAAATTATTACGCAATTTTGCCTTGATGGCCTTCCATACTGAGCTCAGTTTGGAGCAGCAGTCGTAGGCTGCAAGCCGACCTGCGAGCCTGTTCTCTGTGCTTCCCCTAACGAGGAAAGAACACGAGAGGAGACAGGCTCGACACGAACACTGTAAAACATAATGAACGTGTTAGGTGTCCCCCAACCAGCAGCTCTGCAGATGTCTGTTAGCGAGGAACACTTCTAGTAGTGTGAGCTCTCAAATTAAATAGACAAGGAATGCCCTGCAGATTATAAGCAAGGGCGATAGTATCAACTATCCAATGAGACATCCTCTGCTTAGTGACAGCTTTCCCTCTCTGCTGACCACCGTAACAAACAAAGAGCTGATCTGAAGTCCTGAGGCTTTGTGTGCGATCCACGTAGAGGCGTAAAGCTTGTACGGGACATAATAAAGCCATGGTTGGGTCTGCCTCCTACGGGGGCAGCGCTTGCAAGCTCACCACCTGATCTCTGAAGGGAGTGGTGGGAACTTTGGGCACGTAGCCTGGTCTGGGTCTCAGTGAGACAGCAGGACCAAACTAAAGGCACGAATCGTCAACAGAGAATGCATGTAAATCCCCTACTCTTTTCACGGAGGCCAATGCTAGCAGGGTCAGAGTTTCATTGACAAAAACTTAAAACTCGCAGACTGCAAAGGCTCGAACGCGGGACCTGTAGGGCTTCAGCACCATGGACAGGTCTCAGGGAGGAATAGAGGGAGGGCGCGAGGGGTTTAGCCTGGCCACTGATCTGCCGTTGATAAGTGAGTGATTAGCAGAAATAGCGGCGATATCAACTTTAATGGTGGAGGGACAGCCTACGCTCCAAACGGTGTTGAAGATATAAAAGCACAATGTTAATGAGGCATTCTCGGGGGTCCTCGCGTTGCGAAGAACACCAGGTGATGAAAAGGTTCCATTTAAGCGCGTAAGCCCGTCTTGTGGACGGTGCTCATGCCGCGTCGATGGTGTTAGATACCGCTTGCGATAAATCACCTAAACCTTGCGCGCGCTCAACGACCATACATGGAGATTCCACCGGTCGGGGCGCGGGTGCCTAATGTGCCCCCTCATTAAGAAAGAAAGTCCTTCCTCAGGGGAATCCGCCAGGGAGGGCTGTCGGAGGAGCATTAACTCTGGAAACCAATTCCTGATCGTCTGGTAAGGCGCGACCAGTAAAAGGTTCTACTCATCCTGCCTGACCTACACAGCGTCTGTGCGATAAAGCTCACTGGAGGGAATGCGTGTTTGCGCATCCCCCGCGGCCAGATGTGTGCAGACGCATCCACGCCGAGGCTGCCCTCGGTTAGTGAATAAAAACAGGCGACAGTGGGTATCGTCCGGCGATGCAAACAGATATATCTGCGCACGACCGAACTTCTTCCAAATTAGCTGAACCGTCTGGGGGTGGAGTCGCCATTCGCCGGGGCGCGCAGCTCGGGAAGCGCGTCTGCCTCTGTATTGAGCGTACCCGGGATGTAAATGGCACGAAGGGACCTCAGATGGTTTTGACTCCAAAGGAGGAGATGACGAGCGAGATGCGACAGGTGACGAGAGCGCAAAAACCGCCTTAACGGTAAATAACGCAACAGTCGCAATGTTGTCGGTGTCGGCTAATACATCCTTCCCTGGCATCTCCATAGCGGAGCGTACAAGTCCCAGATATACAGCGCACCGCTCGCGGCAGTTGGGGTGCTATGCACACCCCTGAGACTGCAAGCCCGTCATACGTGGCTGCTCATCCCGTGCTGGGGGCATCGCATGCTACAGAATGCCAGGAGACCCGCCTCAGGGGCATATCTTGCTATCGGAAATGCTGGGTCTGACCACGGGGTAAAATAGAAATGACACACAGGTGTAATGGTTACACGGTGTATGCCGTTGCGCCACACTCTCCTCGAGACTCGATCGTAAAACCAACGCTGAAGCGGTCTCATATGAAGCAGCTCGAGCAGTGTCACAGCCGCAGCATGCTGTCATATGTCCAGGAGCTTCTGAAATTGTTTCAGAGGGACCGTGTTCTTCCCTCGAACTAAACCGAGGCAAGTCAGAATAGACTGGGTGTGCGCTCTTATAAAACACGCCAATAAATCGATCGAGTCTATTTCCATACTGAGAAAAGGATCCTCTGCACGGGGCAAAGTTGCTCTCTTCCCAGTTGACCTAATGACTTAAACAAGGCGATATGCCCGAAGCATTAAATCTCTGTGTTCGTACAAGTCTGCCAAGAATGAGCTATTATAAGTTGATGTAAATATAAGCAGAATGCGAACAACGCTCTCCCTCTCAGAGATTTTAATGCCGTGACTAGCACTTTCATGGAGACACGGGGAGAGAGAGACAGCTCGAATGGTGTACTTAGTATTAATATACCCACCCGCAGAGCAAAAAACGGTCTAAGGCGAGGGGAGATGGACACATGAAGTACACGTCTACAGGTCTAAGGCTGCAAACTGATCTGAATATTGAAATACGAGCCTCGGCGTATCATCCGGCGTAAATAAATCGGTCGTAACCCGCCGCGTATTTTGGGTACTATGAGATAAAGGCTGGAAAAACCCTATCATCATCTCGGTAAGAGGGACCGGCTCAAAACGTCCTTCGCCAGCAGGACATCGACTTTTGCACGCAGTACATGTGCATCGGACGCTTTCACTATAGTGAAACGAATGCCCGAGAATTTGGGGGAGTGCCGGTAATTGTATTTCGAAACCGAGGCGGATAGTGCGTAAAACCCAACGAGACGGGCTGGGAACTGAAGCAAAGCATCCAGGGACCGTACAAGGATAATTAACGACACTACCGAAGTACCCGCGGTGGGGCAGCGAAGCGAGACAGGTAGGACTGCCGGTGCGTCTGCTGTGACAGCATAAACATCTATAGTATGTGTGTGTGTGATACTGACCTGAGCCCGCTAAGGGTGACGGTCGTCTGGTCTCCTGTGCGGAGAGCGCAGACTCCGGAAAACACCCGCTGGCAATAGAGGAGAGGTAGGGTGAGCTGGTGTGTGCCCGCTCACGGCTCTCTCGATCCTCCAGAGGCCAGGGCACGACCTAGGAGATTGCCTCAGTCTGCGCAGCGGAGCTGTACGACTCCCCGGGCTCGCCGAAGAGGCCGGTCTGTGAGACAGGAACATTCAGGAAGTTCTTCTCGTCTGCGTCCGTCATGTAAGCCAGACACAGCCAAAGGTGGCGATCTTGAACCACTGTGGTGGACATCGCACGACTGAAGGTCGCGGCCTCCCTCGTAAATCTCTAAAGCCTTCACTTGGTGAACCTGCAGCAACGTTATTGCGTGCAGGGCTGAAGCCGCGTCTCCGCATGCCTGATGAGCAGCGCCCGTAACCGGACGACTGTCTATACAAACACGGGAGGAAAGGGTTGGGTGGTCCCTCCAGGAACGCAGCTTCATCGCAACCCCCCGCTCCACTGAAGGGGTCCCCGCCCTTAGCGGCTCCGTTGGTGAGGGAGGTGAGGGGTGAAAGCTGAACGGCCGAGACGGGCGCAAATCACGTCAGCTCTTCGTGCCGTCGGGAAAGGCAGGCACAGGAGGTGAGGACCGTAGAGGCCCGCTCTGAAGTACCAATCATGTGGGCGGGACGGTTCGGGCGGAGAGGGGTTAACCCCTCCAACTCCACCGTTTCCGCCGCTCGAGCGGGCACGACCGCCATCTCCGGGACGAATCCGCCTCGGAGGGAAAAAAATGGGCACCCCTCTGATGCTGCAGAAGTGACGTGACCAGAAGGAGGTCCAATGGATTCGGCAGAAATCGTAGAACATGACTCTGCAGTCTCCACCGGAGCCTCAACCGGCTGAGGATGAGAAGGCCGGTAGGTGAAGGACGCATCCCCGTCCTACTCAGCGTAGTGATGCGAAGAGCGTCCTGCGAGCGCTTGACAGCCGCACCATGGCGGCGTCAGCACTGCAAAGGCGCGGACATCGTTCCCGTAGAAATGACAGTCGTCTCCGCAATCCAAGAAGGGTTATGCTCTCACAGAGAGAACCAAAAACTCTCCACGAACGCAGCCTCGGAATGCTCAATGCCCAAGCACGAAGACAGCGCTCGTGACCGTCACTGGAGCCCTTATACTTCTCGCATCCAAGATCGCACGGATGAAAAGCTATCCTGAAAAGGACGGTGATCTCCGAATATACGAGAGAGTGGCTGTCTTTAAAAAGACACAGAGCTCTCACGTATCACTCTTTAGGGAAATCACTCTTTAGGTGCTCAGCTGATGATGCGGACAGGGAGAGGCAACGCACACACTAAACTCAAAACAAAAAGATGCAGAGCAGTGGAATACTGCGAGCGTCCGCTGTCTCAGTACTGCTTGTCAATCAACTTCAGCAACCGTTCCCAGAAGAGCAAGTAGCTTCTCAGTAGCAGATAATGCCGGCTTTCGAAGCGAAAAAGCTAATTTCCATATTTGCACTTGCGGCTTATATACGCACCTGCCTGGGCGGCGCCAGCATTATGCAAAAATCTCAATACCAAGTTCATTGGCGTTTTAGTAGTTTACGAAGCAGATTGGTCTCTCAAAGCGAGTTAGCAATTCGTCGGTCACGACGTGACGTCGTAGTGACCGACTGAAAGGGAACTTATGTTATGTTTCCTGATAATGTCTCCTAGAGGTAACATATATAACGAGAATAGGACAGGCCTAGAACTGATCCCTGAGGTACGCCATATTTAACGGGGGAGTGATATGACTCTTCCTCATTTACATAAACAAAGTGATATCGATTGGTTAGATACAATCTAAACCAGGCTAACGCCTGACCACTGATGCCAACATAGTTTTCTAGTCTACTGAGTAAGATTCTGTGATCTATTGTGTCAAAGGCTGCACTAAGGTCTAGTAATATAAGGATTGAGATTTCACCACGATCGGATGTTAATAGGAGGTCATTTGTAACTCTAAGCAGCGCTGTCTCTGTGCTATAATGGGGCCTGAATCCTGATTGGAACTTTTCATATGTATTATTATTCGCTATGAATGTGCGTAGCTGGCTTGCCACTACTTTTTCTAATATTTTAGAAAGAAAAGGTAGATTTGAGATTGGTCTAAAGTTATTAAGATCTCCCTGGTCAAGGTTTGGTTTTTTAATGAGCGGTCTAATAACTGCTAGTTTGAAAGCCGTTGGAACGTATCCTAATTCTAGAGATGAGTTAAAGATATTTAGGACCGTGTCTGACACTACATGAAATACCTCTTTTAGAAATTTTGTGGGAACGGGGTCTAGTATACAGGACGATGATTTGGATGACGTTTCTAATTTAGAGAGCTCTTCTATTGTAGTAGGTTTAACCCTCTGGGGTCCGACCATTTTGGGACACTCTCAGAGGTTCTGACATGCTCTTACATTTGGTCTTTTTTCAGTTGCTTTAAAACATAATAATGGGAAGTGTCTCATACCACTGCGTTCAGCACAAACTGGGCTAAAATATTATATGAGCTGCATGCATGTACATGTTTTTTATTTTTGAGAGAAAAAGGTTTATGCGTGGTTTTTAAAAAAGCAAAATTTTTAAGTCACTGATATAAGTCCACAAAACCCATACTAAACATGTTTTAACAAGACTTTCCTAAACATAATCTAGTAGTCTAGAGTTTTTTCTTTAAAATGATGTGACAATCACCATGCCTACTTATTCACATAAAACAATGTATTGATTTAGAAATTGTAAGACACTTTTTGTTTAGACGGGTCGTATGCGAGAAGGATTGATTGACAGCAAGCAAACAAAGGCTCGCATAATGAGCTGCATAATGAGGCAGGAATGTGAGAATGAACTACAGTGAAGAATGTGAGGACAAATGTATACATGTTTGTTTGAGGTTTATTAAGTTAACAATATAATCAAAATAGAAATGATGGTTAGTAGGACATTTTAAGTTTATTTGGAAACATACCCTATTCAAAAACTTTGTATAAACTAAGAAACTGATACACAACAGAGCTGTAAACTTCATGTTGCTCATGTTACCATTTAACTTTATGTCCAAAAAGTGTTTTTCCACTTCATAGTTTTGTACTGATGAGAGAGATGCAGACCTCTAAGAGAGTTATAAACAGCTGTTAGCATAAATTGTCCACAGAAATACCCTTACTTATATAACTGATGGGTAAATGTCACTGATACTAAGTTACATTCATATACTATTTGTACATAAACTTAATCTCAGATAAACATCTGCAGCAATTAATATAAAAAGCTGTTTTCAGATGACTGTTTTCAGATGCCCATCCCCTTATCGTCTAGCTTCTGTTTTAAACGTGTTTCTGTAAGCGCGTATGAACTTTAAAAACACATTGCATGTGCGCGAGCTCGCGTCTCCGTGTAACGCAGCGCTCATAAAAACGGTGTTGCGTGTAAAGCGCAATGTATGGAATTACCTTGCATGTAAACAATATGGAATCATTTTACAGCAAATCCCACAGTGCAGCATTTACTCAAAGTTGCCATGACAGATACGAAAGTGAATAACTGTCTTAACACTGTACAACATGTAACAGATATCCGCCATTACGGGAGGTCACGCGTACTCGTTTGTAAATAAGCATGTAAACATGGAATCATATTACAGCACACACTTAAAAGATACCGCAGTTCAGGCTTACTGAAAGTTTCCATGAAGGATATAAGTGAATAACTGTGTTTAGCACTGTTACAGCATGCAACAGTGAAATCCGCCATTACGTGAGATCGCGTCCGTTTGTAAACAATGCAAAAGTTTTTCAATCCGAAGCGTGTAGTCTGCTAAGGTTGCTTAACGTTACTGTATGTAGGCTGAACTGCACAAGCCATGAGCATATTAAGTTACATGATAGCAAATATAAATGGTATAAATTAACTGTTAACGTTACTTACTTCTAATCCAGCAGTGCGTTCTCCATTGTTCTTCTTAGGTAATGTTAAAGATAAATGCTTCTCTTCCTCAATGTCCAGACATAAATGAAGATATTCCTCACGTGTGTGAATAAAGTTTATAATCCAAACGTGCGGTAAAAAGTCTTTAAATCTGATCAAACTTTACGCATTGCTTGTTATGGTTGAACAGCTCGTGCCTTCATTACCATGTCAACAGCTGTGGGCGTGGCCAAATTAAAGATAATGAAGTCAGCCAGGAAAAACGGTACTCTCTTTACTTCAATGCAGATTACATAAACAGGCAATATTTGTTTTCGATTATATTTAGCTTGTTTAAAAGTAGACATTTCAGGTTTTTTTTGGATGTGTGTATCATGCTTGTGTGACGAGTATTCGCGGAGTTTCAATTGATTTTTGTAACGTGTTTTGAGAGACAGCTGGCGGAGACAGAAATGTCTGGATGCACACCCTGTTTATTTTCTTTATTTGACAAAAACACAAAGATCTGTTGTTATTGTGAATGAACACATATTAAAGAAGACCCTTTACCGTTTCAAATGATGTCAAACACGTAAGTGTATGATTATTAATAATGGAGTATTTTAAGTTGATTCTGCCATGATAAGGAAAAAACACGTCAAAACGCGGCCCCGCGTTTTTGGACCCCAGGGGGTTAAATGACTCAAGATGTTCATATGGTAATCTAGTGGTAAATGCACTATTGGGTATATTGGTGGCTGCTTGCGTAGTTTCTATGTTTTCCCTAATAAACATAATTTTGTTAGTAAAGAAGTTCATGAAGTCATTACTATTGTGTTGGAGTTTACTATTGGTTTCTGTTTGTTCTTTGTTTCTAGTCAGTTTTGCAACTGTGCTAAAGAGGAAACAAGGGTTGTTATGATTTTCTTTAATAAGCATACTGAGATAGGTAGATCTGGCGGTTTTAATAGCCTGTCTGTAGTGTTTAACACTCTCTTTCCATGCTGCACGCCATACCTGTAACTTTGTGCTTCTATAATTTCTTTCGATTTTTCTAGCTACTTTTTTAAGGGCTGCAGTATGATGGTCATACCATGGAGCTGGCGTTTTTTCTTTGATTCTCTTTTTTCGAATGGGAGCAACGGCATCCAACGTGCTAGTGCAAACGTTGTTCAGGTTTACTATTATAATATCCAAATCTTCACGGTTATCTGCTACATGTTTCATTTGAGATAGGTCTGGAAGAGTGCTAATAAAGCTATCTTTAGTGGTTGAAATTATTGTTCTGGCTAATCTGTAGCATGTTGTAGACTGAGCGGTCCTATCTAGAAGTATCGTGTATGACACAAGGCAATGGTCTGAAACGGCATCGCTCTCGGGTGATATTTCGATGTCATTAATATTGAATCCGAGTGACAGAATTAAGTCTAATGTGTGCTTACGAGTATGCGTGGGTCCTGACACGTTTTGTTTAATACAGAGAGAATATAGAACATCCATAAACGCCCGTCCTAATGCATCTTTTGGATTATCCACATGGATATTAAAATCACCAACGATAACAGCTTTATCTACAGTGACTGGAGGAGATGTCATCCTCCTCTGAACTTGAGGATTGGGAGACTTCAGATGAAGGCGCTCACGCTGCAGAGGAGCCTAGCGAGACATGCTAGCCTTCAGAACTGGAGCGCAGCCGGCTCGACGAGTGGTTCCTGCGTCCGGGGCGCCGGCAGCCAGCTCGCAAGTGGCAGATGCCGTTCTTTCCTGAGGTCCATCAGGAACTCACACTGTCTTGGCGTGCCCCTCATTCTCAGGTCCTTTCGGTGGTAGACGGCGCATATGAATGTGGGTATTCCAAGCTTCCACTGCTCAAGGAGTCTGTAGCTGCCCACCTCTGCACGTCATCGCTGGTGACTAAGTCCTAAGGCGCTGACAGCCACACGGTCTCTGCTCTCCGTATGATGCCAGTGCTGCAGGTATGCCAAGGTGATATGGGTGAGTCAGGCCCAGACCCAGCGTCTTTCAAGGATCTCATTGTTTTGGAGAGATGTCTGTGGCTGAATCTGACGGAGATCAAAGACCCTTGGGAGATATACAGTATGTATGTATATATGTGTGTGTGTGTGTGTGTATTTATATGGGATGTACCGTAAAACTTCAAATAAAAGCCGAGTCCCAAATAGACGCCTGTCTCTTTTAGACGCCTGGTGTGACGTCAGGTTTGGGTAAATAAACGCCTGTCTCAAATAAAGGCCTGGTCTTTTTTTAGTTTCGGGTTGTATTTATTCTTCTAAAACCCGTCAGATCGTCTATTTAAGACAGTTCTATTGTGCAGATTGCACATCCTAAAGTTTTGATTACCGGTAGATGTCACGTGACAGACGCAGTCGTTCCATTACTCATCACTATGACAACACAACAAGGTTCGCCGTCAGGATTGCAGTGATGATGGCAGTAGCCAAATCGCAATCGGGAGAGTCGGGACTTTTCCCGGTGGGCCGGTAGTGTTTTGAGGCTGCTGATAATAGCCGGGCTTTCAGTCTTTTGACATGCATGCACTCCCGCCACACATTGTATTTCTCATGCGGAAACACTATTTATCATATATTTAATATGCTGCAGCGCCAAAAATGTATCTGGCCGCACCTCTCTCTATCAAGCCCGTCTCCCCTGGAGTTCTAGTCGAGCGAGCCAATCAAAAAAAGAAAAAAAGAAAGAGGCGACACAACAGCCAATCAGAAAATAGCACTGTAGTATCTGGGTAAGATTTCATGCAACAACCAATAAAAAAGCATATCCTCGTTTGCTTTATTTATGCTACCAATAATTTAAGACTGTTATTCTTACATGAACGAATTTGTTAAACACATTAAAATTATAAATAAAACGTATATTTGTGGTAACCTCCTGCTGTCATGCTTGAACAATTAAATTAAAAGCCTGTCTCTTATAGACGCCTGTCTCTTTTAGACGCCTGCTGTGACGACAGGTTTGGGAAAATAAAAGCCTGGGCTATTATTTGAAGTTTTATGGTAAACGGTATGTAAAGGGATAAAGAGATTCAAGTGTTCCGTCGGGGGTCGTTGGACAGGCATCGGCTGGGCATCACGTTGAAGGACAGCAGGGACGTGCACAGGGGGGTTGCTCAGGTTGCCCGGGCAACTGCCCATATGCCCTTCTCAACTCAAGTTGCCCTTCCATAGTGGAAAAAATAAATTTTAATTTTACTTCGTTTGTGCAGCGTTCCTTCGTTACTGTATTTTAATTAATTACGAAATGTGTATTTTATTTTTAAATAGCTGTCTCGTGTTTCTGGGGCATTAGCAAATTAATGACTCGTTTGAGTCATTCAGATTGTTCAGATAGCTGCAAAAAATGAATCTCGTTTTACTCGTAGACTATGTAGAAACACGCAGAATATAGTGTTGCGTGACGGATATGAATTTACCAATCTTTTAACTAAAAGCAAAACTTTACACATGTACCCGCCATTATATACACGCGACCTGTTCGTCATCAGACACAGTTAAACGCGTGCAACCTCCAGAAACACTGAAGCACAGATTGAAGAAAATCCATCGATGATTGACGTCTGATTCGCTGTATACTGTACTGTATGATGTAAGTCCTTCTCACAACACACACGTGACATGAGATTCACAAGAAAAGAGTTTTGTCTAAAATCAGTTTGTATTATGTAAGTGTAAACTGTCGATGTCCTCAGACCATCTTAGGAGATTCTCTAACTAAGTGAATGCAAAACTCTCTTGTGAGTTTGCTTGTCTGATATTTCAGGTAAAAGCTACATCAACATTGAGACTAGAGTTAATTTGTAATGCTTGTCTATTCTGTGTTTATATTCTTTTTTCTGTACTGTTTGTATATGTTGCAGTTTTACACATACATACTGTATAAGTGCCCTTCATAAGTATTGGGAAAATACAGGCAAAATTCCTCAATCTGCTGTGGAGTCAAGAAATGTCTAAACATTAAAAGATGAACATGAGACAAAAGGACAGAATCTGTCAAATAATTTTTTTACCTGTTGTAACATAGACAATATTCCAACTCAATTGAATAACACATTTGTTTTTTACTCCTATCTAATGTGGGCATATTGAGACCATTGACTCAGAAGTGTTGAAGTGATGAACTGTGTTCTGATGCATTCATTATTCACACACGAAAAGCATAAAATGTGTAGGATCAGTTTGATTCACGTATGTGCATTTGGGTACAACACACATAAGTCAGCATTTAATGCTTTTGTTCTTTTGTAGGCCGTGAGGGTTTTTTTTTGCCCTTTTTTAGGTCAGAGCAACTGCCCCTCAAAATTCCTGTGCACGTCCCTGAAGGACGGCCAGTAGATCAGTGGTGTGTTGACCTCCACGACAGCCAGAACTGGGTCTGTTTGTCTCAATGTCCTCCGATTCGAGGATGAGACAGGGAGAGAGAAACAAAATCCTATTAGCGTAGGCAGTAGCGGAGTGGCCATCGGGAGAGTCGGGACATTTCCCGGTGGGCCGGTAGTGTTTTGAGTCTGCGAGGGCCGGTCTGATAATAGTTATACATTGCAAGTTAACCCCGTCTGGCGGCCTGATGTGCGGCCGCTTCCCTCTGGTCAAACTGTGCAGCCTCTTTGCTCAACACAGTAGGCTATATAAAAGTGCTCAACCTGTTCGGCAGGTCCAACAATGTTTAGGATTTTAAAAAAATATAGGGGGATTATTGAACAGCCCCTCTCCAAATTGCATAGCCTGTCGGCCTTTGATATGAAAAGCCGCGACCGCAGAATGTATTGCAGTACATATGCGGTCGGATTGATCCATCAAGCGGAGACTATTTGATAGAAAGTGTGGATTAAGGATGTTTAAAATCTCTAGCCTGGTGGTCAGTACTTGAATGGATAAAATCAGCACATTTGCAAAGGTTTATCTCCATAATGGCTATATATCATAAATACAATTTAGAAGGGTAACTTTGCAGTATCACATTTTATATTTCCTACTATTAGATTTATATTAGATTTCCATATTAATAGACGAGAGTATTCAACTTGAATATATAAATATCCTAAATATAACATTATTATTTCTCAAAACTTTGACAAAAATTATTTTCAAATGAACTGTATTCTTACAGTTATTCAAAGATGCACACATTATTCCAGATATGATTTTAATATTAGACGAGATTATATAACGGCAATGAACGTCTCATATCCACATATAAATTAACATTACAGCATAATGAAATGAATAAAAAGACAAGGAAGCAGAATTGGCATGTAAATTGTATTATTATTAGCGGGGAAAAAAGCAATATTACTGAAATAAACTTTGAGGTAATGCGCCAAACACGTTAAAATAAATATGCAATAACCGTGGAAAAAACATTATTAGGCTATCTCTCAAAACTTTATATGACAAAAATTATATTTAAAGGAAATATTCTTACAGTTATTCAAAGATGCACAAATTATTCCATATTACTCACGTTGATGAGCACATTCATCTCTGGTCTCGCTCTGTTATGTAATAGCTGATTGAGGTGCGCATCTCTGTCTTTCAACCAGGTATCATTTTGTATAGTTCTCAGTTAGGAAAATTAGCCATGATTTAATGATTTTATTATTATTATCAAAAAGTTTTTTTGAGGGGGCAAATTGATTACGATTTGTAATACCCTAGTTTTACTACAAATAGGCTACGAAAATTTTTTTTCTTTACCACGGAGGGCCGGTGGTATACGAAATTTCCCGGTAGATTTTTTGGTCCCACTCCGCCCCTGAGCGTAGGGGCCGTTGGCATGTAATGCAAGTGTCACACAGTGTTGTGTTTTAATATATGCTCGGTTTCAGACAGGCTAGCTATTGCGGCACTAGTATATTACCCAGACAAGTTACCCACACAATACATCTATTCTCTGTGTTTTTCCAGTGAGAGGATGATTTAAGCACATCAATTCTGCACCCGGAATGTGCATAAAAGTCCGGTCAAATGCATAATTCTCAAAATAACCATCTGCACACTCAAGCTTTTTTACTATGACAGTTTTACCGAATTAAGAAAAAAATATTTAGCATACTTAATTGATCAAAAGTACCTATTATATGTTCTCCTAAACACTGCCATGATTACTATTTACAAATGATTTCTGTAACTTATAAATCATTTTAAATTATTGATTTTAACATTTAAAATGATACTAGATGTAGCAGAAAGCACTATACACATTTAATTACAATAGTATCAGGCAGATATCGGTATCGGATCGGAAATGTTAAGTGGGATCGGGACATCCCTACTTGTAATCTGACATATTTTGTTTTGAGCATATTTGGTTCAATAATAAGTATCTCTGTCTTATTAGAGTTTAGCATAAGGAAGTTATGTGCCATCCAGTCACTTATATCGCTAATACAGTCTGTTAGTTTACAAAGCTGGTGTGTTTTGCTGGGATGAGAGGAGATGTAAAGCTTGATTTTCATAATGAGATTTGACAGTTTCCTCAAATCTGATAAAGTTCCACAATACCAGTATATTTTAAAACCCAATAAGTTAACTCAACTTAAACCAATTGAGGAAACTGATTGCCTTAAACCTTTTTTAAGTTTTAAAACTCATACGAGTACTGTAAACTTTGCATATGACTCAATATATTTGTGCTGGTTTAGTAATGCTGAGTTAAGGCATGTACAGTCATCATTAACTACAACAAGACTCATGACTCAACACATGCATTCATTGTTTATTAATACATTTAAGGAACACGCCAACATTTTGGGATTTTAGCTTATTCACTGTATCCCCCAGAGTTCGATAACTCCATACATACCCCTTTTCATATCCGTGCATCCCCTAACTCTGTTTGACGCACCCACTGCTAGCCTAGCATAGCACAAAGACTAGAAGTAAATGGCTCTAGCATAGCATCAGCTCCCAATAAGTGACAAAATAGCGCCAACAGTTTTCTATTTATATGTTGTGATTTGTATAGTTACAGCATGTACAAATAACAAGGTCATATGAGACACAGCCATCTTTTAACTCTATACATACTGGGAACTATATTCTCAGAAAGCGAAGCACTGCTACTTGAGCGGACTGATTTGCTCACAGCACCCAAGAAACCCAGTGGTGAGGGGGAGCAGAGATTTCGCTCAGAGTTGCACTCTACTCAAGTAGCAACCTACAGAGATGCGTCACCCCTTCAGCACTCTATTACTGGTGTGTCTAATAATTTCTGTTTTGTATTGACAACATTTTTAACTAGCTTTCTTATTATGTGCAATGGTATATTTTTTTATATAACAATAGTAACGACTTCATGAACTTCTTTACTAACAAAATTGCGGTTATTAGGGAAAACATCGCAGCTACGCAAACAGCCACCACTCTACCCAATAGTACATTTAACACTAGATTACCATACGGACATCTTGATTCATTTAAAGCTACTACAATAGAAGAGCTCTCTAAATTAGTAACATCATCCAAATCATAATCCTGTATATTAGACCCCATTCCCACAAAACTACTTAAAGAGGTATTCCCTAGAATTAGGATACGTTCCAACAGCTTTCAAACTAGCAGTAATTAGACCGGTCATTAAAAAACCACACCTTGACCAGGGAGATCTTAATAACTTTAGACCATTCTCAAATCTCCCTTTTCTTTCTAAGGTATTAGAAAAAGTAGTGACAAGCCAGCTATGCACATTCTTAGTGAATAATACTACGTATAAAAAGGTCCAATCAGAATTCAGGCCTCACCATAGCACAGAGACAGCACTGCTTAAAGTTACAAATGACCTCCTTTTAACATCCGATCGTGGTGAAATCTCGATCCTTATATTACTAGACCTTAGTGCAGCCTTTGACACAATTGATCACACAATCCTACTCAATAGACTAGAAAACAATGTTGGTATCAGTGGTCAGGCGTTAGAAAATCATAGAAAATCATGTGTTCAGCTTTAAAAGATGTAAAGCAACACAATGCTTTTTGTCTGGTGTGCAACTGTCTTCATATGGTGTTTATATTGTTTATAGTTCAGAATTAGAGGACAAGATACACTAAACCGTGATCCGTGTAACCGAAACGATACTTGTGGGAAAGATTAACAGCTCTAATCAGTGAATGCTTTTAAATTGAAAATTTCAACACAAAGGGGTACTCTGGGAACAAAATGGTGTCACTTAACAAATCTGGTATATTGTGGTTGAGCAAGAACTGACCCAGAACAGTGGCCTGGGGACTCCAGTTGGGGTACCCACAGAACAAATAAAGACTCACAATTAAGTAAATGTTCTTACATATTTTTGACCATGTTTTGTATATTATGTGTTTTGTGTGTGTGTGTGTGTGTGTGTGTGTGTGTGTGTGTGTGTGTGTGTGTGTGTGTGTGTGTGTGTGTGTGTATGTGGTTTACGGGGGAAAATAGTGTACAATGACATGTTTAAACAAACCGAACAGCTACAAAACATACTAAATGGTACTGGCAGATTAACTGTCAACAACTTTTTGTGACGGTTGGGGTTAGGGACTGGGGTAGGTTAGGGGAATAGAATGTACAGTTTGTACAGTATACAATGCATTGCATCTATGAAATTGTCCCTGAAAACCACATATGCCAATGTATGTGTGTATTTGTGTTTGCTCTAATACAGCAATTTATCCATAAAAACACAGAGTTCTCTGTATACCAGGTCTAAGCTAACGATAAGCCATCTTAGTTGTCTCTATGGGTTGCCAGATGATATCACTGTCAGTGTCTTGCTTAGCTTTTGTAGTGGAGAAGTATATAAACAAGAATTGTCTTTGGCAATGTCTCTTTATCTATCCTTATGTTATCTTTGTGCCTTAAATAAAGATAACATCCATAACTGTCTAGGATCACTTGCTGGTCCAAATGCAGATCTTATCAACACAAACATGTCGGATAGTATGGCGGATAGCAGCGGCAGGAAAGCACTCGGTGCTGTGAGTAAAACTCGGATAAAGCCATTAATTTACCATACTAATGATGGCAAAGTAATTGTGGAGGACGAGTTTTTAAACTTTCTCGTTATCAAGATGAAGACCTTGAACCAGGACGATTTAGTCTTACTGGCTGTGAATCACTTTGGGTCGGAGTGGATTGAGAACTCTAAAAAAGCTATCTTTGAACTCTGCCCTAGCACTTCTCAGCGCTGTGTTGCACATAAGGGACCGCAAAAGGATGCGAATAATGTAAAGAGCTGTTTAAAATTGCTTAACGAGGTTGGTGAAAACATCCCTCGTATTGTGTCACATTATCTGGACGAACTACCGACGGTGACCTTCAATAGCCTTGATATTTCTTGCCTTCTGGGGAAAATTGAGCGTTTAAGTACGGATATTTCTGCTATTAAACAGGCCATGTCTACGCAGACTAATATCTGTGAGGATCTCCAGTTGGTGACGGCGGGTATAAACCATCGCTTATGTGTAATTGAACAATCTGAGCCTTGTGTAGGGAATGCGTTAATTCTCCAGACTAATGAGGGTCCGGTCCAGAGCCGGGAGGTGGATCATGCGCCCTCGGATTGTGTGCAGCCTGTGTTGGAACATGGAGTGAGTGTGGGGACGGCGTCTGCCACCCGGAGCAGAAAGGAGCACCGAGGGCGGAGTATACTGGGTGCTGAGGCTTCGGCTATGGATGTCGGCGTGGTCGAGAGAGCGCCGGATGTGAGGCCAAAGCGTCATCTAGCTGTGTCACCTGCATGGAGTCGTGTGGTGAAGGAGGGCCGTCGGCTAAAATATGTGAGTGAGAACGACAACTCGCCGCCCAAACCCCGGCTAAATCAATCTAGAGGCAAGAAGCTTAATGGCATTGTTGGAACTTGTCCTGAGGGAAATATACAGGCTGTGAAGACTAAACTGGTGAGTGTGTTTGCCACAAAATTTTCACCGGACTTAGACTCTGAGACATTGGCTATCTATCTTAAGGATAAATTCCAACGTGATGTTATTTGCCAAAAGATGGATACTGCTCAGAATCGATACAGTTCCTTTAAAGTAACTGTTGAGTGTGATAAGGTTCAGGATGTATATGAGCCCCAGATCTGGCCACATGGAGTATTTGTACGCCGATTTTATGAGGCACGTAAACCAAGGGCGAATGCAGGTTCAGTGAATGTAGTAACACCTAGTAGTGGTGTCTCGGCATCAGAGTTGCATGTGTCTACTGAAATGAAGCTATGAAACTGATTTATGAATTTTAGAGTGGTGTCATATAACTCGCGAGGGCTGCGCTTGGGGCGGAATCCCGGCGATAAAGCGCAGCGGATTGTTATTGACAAACTATTGGAGAATGCGGACATTTTATGTGTACAAGAGACTTTCTTATCAAAACAAGATTTAGACAAACTTAACTCGGTTCATGAGGATTTCCATGGAGTGGGAGAATCCACAACAGACTTAAATGTGAGAATATTGCGTGGCAGAATTCCTGGAGGTGTAGCCATATTATGGCGTAAGAAGTATGATCCTTTGATCACTGTGATTAGATTAGACGTAGACTGGTGTATAGCAATTAAAGTGGAGCTTAATAATAAGGTATTTGTAATATTGAATGTGTATACTCCATATGAATGTAGCCAAAATGAAGATGAATATATGAATAGGCTTGCTTTTATAAGTGCTTTTATTAAGGAAAATGTGTGTACAAGTATATTTATATTAGGGGATATGAATGCTGATATTTCTGATAATAATTCCTTGTTTGGTCAACAGTTAATCAGGTTTTGTCAGGATAGTAAGTTGATTTACTACTACCAGTAGACAGCTTTACATATATCAGTGAGGCATGGAATACAACATCTTGGCTGGATCACTGTATATGTACAGCTGATGCTCATGATTCCATAGACAAACTTGAGATACTGTATAACTGGGCTACAACAGACCATATACCCATTTCAGTAATTTTAAACATTGCAAGTCTACCTGAGATGAGCAGTTCTGAAAACACTGAACAATGTGGAAGAATAGACTGGGTAAGACTCACGTCAAATGATCTTGGGGGGTATAAATTATTAACAGAAAAGAGGCTGAGCAATATAGTAGTGCCAACTGAGTCACTTGTGTGTGATAATGTTGATTGTAAAAAACCGGAGCATAAGCGTGATTTATGTTTGATGTATGATGAAATAGTGGACTGTTTAGATAATGCCGGTAGATCCTTGTGTCAAAAAAGGGTTAAAAATTATAATTTTAGGGCTGGTTGGAATGAATATGTTTCTGAATTACACTTGCAGGCTAGACAAGCGTTTAAACACTGGGTTCTAATGGGTAAAGTTAGACATGGCCCAGATTTTGAGCAAAAGAAAATGGCAAATGCAAAATTTAAATATGCGGTACGTTTTATAAAAAGACATGAGCTGGCCATGAGAGCAAACGCAATGGCCAAAAACCTTCAGCAAAATAATGTTTATGAATTCTGGAAAGAAGTCAAGGTTATCAATAATAGTAAAATACCTCTGCCAACTAGTGTTGATGGGGTTGTAGGGGCTGTGAATATTGTTAATTTATGGAGAAAATATTATGGAGATATTTTTAATTGTGTTGAAAGGAAGGAATTTAAAATTGGGCATGTGCCGAATGATGATGGTATGGTGGTTACACCTGGTGAGGTTAGCTACGCAATTGAGAAATTAGCTGAAAATAGAGCATGTGGTCCAGATCGAATAACAGCGGAGCATTTAAAGCACGCTAGCTTAAGGATTTCTGTGCTACTAGCTTTGTGTTTTACAGGTTTTTTAATCCATGGTGTGTTACCTGATTCCATGATAATAGTGTTACTAGTGCCAGTAATAAAGGATAAAACGGGTAAAATATCCGGGACAGAAAACTATAGGCCAATTGCATTGGCAAGTGTGATCTCAAAAGTGTTTGAACAAATTCTCATGGACAGGCTTAAAGAGTATCTAACAACTACGGATAATCAATTTGGTTTCAAAAGTAAGCATGGTACTGATTTATGCATATATTCATTAAAAGAGGTGGTTAGTAAGTATAATGATCATAATTCCACAGTGTTGTTGTGTTTTAGACGCATCTAAAGCGTTTGATCGAATCAATCATACGAAGTTATTTATAAAATTGCAAGAAAGAGGGGTTTCCCCATATTTGATAAGAATTTTATATTCTTGGTATATACATCAAACCTTAAAAATTCAATGGGGGAATAGTGTATCAGAACCTTTTTTTATGACGAATGGAGTGCGGCAAGGGGGTATATTGTCACCTCTTCTTTTTAATCTGTACATGGATGGTCTCTCTGTGGAGTTAAATGATTGTAAGACTGGTTGTGTAATAGGTGATAGTCTTATCAACCATTTGATGTATGCTGATGATATAGTAATTATGTCTCCATATAGTGCAGGATTGCAACAGCTGCTTCGTGTGTGTTCGAGGTATGGGATGCAGTATGATATTAAATTTAATGCTAAAAAGAGTGTAGTTATGATTGTTAAAACCAAAGAGGACCTTAGGCAAAAATTTCCTTCTTTCTATATAGATAACCAAGTTTTAAATGTGGTAACTAAAGTCAAATATTTGGGACACATCATTAGAAATGATTTAAGTGATGATGATGATGTGCAGCGGCAGTGCTGTAAGCTGTACGGACAAGCTAATATGCTGGCACGTAAATTTTATATGTGTACAGATGATATTAAAATAGCTCTGTTTAGGACATATTGTAATTCTCTTTATACAGCTCATCTGTGGTGTAACTATACCAATGCTAAAATGAGAAAGCTCCAAGT
The DNA here is from genome assembly GCF_027580225.2 of Misgurnus anguillicaudatus. Taxonomy (NCBI): domain Eukaryota; kingdom Metazoa; phylum Chordata; class Actinopteri; order Cypriniformes; family Cobitidae; genus Misgurnus; species Misgurnus anguillicaudatus. The sequence goes on along the minus strand of NC_073346.2, from coordinate 398,087 downwards.
TGCATTTAACGATGCGCTGAGAATCCTGCTCAAGCTTCCAAGGTGGATGAGTGCAAGCCAACTGTTTGTATCAAATAATGTATCCACCTTGAATGCTGTGTTCAGGAAGTATATCTATAGCTTCATGTGTAGGCTGAGGGACTCGAAAAACAGTATTATATGTGTGATAAATAATATTAAACTGAGTGACACGAGGTATAACTCCCGTTTCTGGAAGCACTGGAGCAAAAGCCTGTATGTTTTTTGAAATGTCTTTCTTTTCCCCCTCCTTTCTTGTGTGTATTTTTTTTTTTTTTTTAATAAGTATGTTTGTATGTCTTTTTGATATGGACCTATGTGTCTGGAATAGAGAATAATAATAAAAACACCATAGCATGCCCTCCACACTTTTCTGAATGCTACACACACACACACACACACACACACACACACACACACACACACACACACACACACACACACACACACACACACACACACACACACACACACAGTATTTCAGCAAATATTTTAGCATATCTTTTCAAGGGACAATTCCAATGAAATTTGGAAATATTTCCAATTATTAATTATATACAATTCTAATTCTTAAATCCTCTGAGAATTCTTTGCCATGAGGTGCCTGTTCAGTATCCAGTGGTCAGTATGACATAATTATACTTAAAGCACCAAATTTTAAGTGCTCTTATACAAGATACACAAATTGGACTACAATAGAAATTGTGTGTGTGTTCTCAAAATGTGTCTACAGTATATTGCCAAAAATATGCGTGTACTGTATGTGTGTGTAATGTAACATATTTTACATGATACATTTTGGATTATGTTTGTAAAACTAAAAAATATGTAAATTAAAAGTTTACATACACCATTGTTTATACTGTACAATGTCTATATGGTGTTGAGATCCATCTTTTTACACTGACAACAACCAAGAGACTCTCAAGAGAGTGCCAGGTACACAATTGTTACAATAGATAGAAAAATTATCATATTCAGTAGTTTTACCTGACTTTTAATGAAAATCATAAAAATAATATGCACCCTCACAGCATATGGGATCCATTATCAGTTCCTGAAAATTGTATGGCAGGAGTTTGGAGAACCCGGTTTCTCTCCTCTTCTTTCATTTTTTGCTTTTTGTAATTTCCTGTTGAACAGTTCATACTTTGGGTGCAGATGTTCCAATTAACTTTTCAGTTAAATATTATATATTTAAGCAATATCCCTCGAGTAGGAGTGTGATATAGCTCTATATCATCACGACTGTGATTAGGCCAGAGGCACGAGGCCGTAGGAGAGAAACCGGGTTCTCCAAACACCTTGTTTAGGTGATTTCAAATATCAACATTGGCTTTCAAACATCATGGACTCCGCCTTTAAGTTTAACTTAACATCCAAGAGCGCTGATCTTTTACGGAATAATAACTTCCGATTGGGATTCACACACTGATTTGCGAGATAGTGAACTAATGAGACACATGGAGAGTGATTCAAAACAGCGCGTTTGTGTGTGTCCGTGTGTGCCTGCAGTTTTCCATTCAGAGATGAGCCTGTTTAGAGGACCTCCATTCATTAGGTGGCGGAATGATACGAAAGGTGAAGCGGTAACTGTGCCGTTATCAGTAGAATATTGCACGCCTCTTAGCCAATCAGATTCGAGAACCAGAAAGAACTGTTGTATAATTGAAAATACATGATGTCCAGCAACTCTAATGCAAATATGCATTACCCCCAATGCCTCTTTTCTGTGTTGCTGAAAGTATAATTTTATTCATTATCTGAGGCTTTTTTCTTTCTGCTAGTTCAAGCAAAAGTACACAATATGAATATCCCATAAAGAAATATTCCGACTACACAGATATTTCTGCATCTTCTTTTGTGGCTGTATCCCACAGGGCATAAAATATTTTTTTTGCCTGTCTTTGGCATTGGCCAGGGTTTGTTTTTGGCCTGAAATGGTATATTTCAAAATAGTGGGAGTATTTTTAGAGTATATAATTTTTGGTGATTTTGCACATGGGTAAATGTTGGCTGCACTGATAAGTCATACAGTCTGCCAGCTGCTTTACATGTATTCTTTCAAACAATAGCCAATTTCTAATCCAGCTCATCATTTTGTTGTAAGAACTATTTGATAATATCTAATACTGTGTCCAGTTTGTGACCTTGTGGAATTGACATTTCTAAATGTTTAGCACCCTTTTTTATTTTTGGAAAGTAGTTTAAAGTCATGTTTTATACATTTGTCTTGTGTGGCATGTCAAAAAACATGATTATCTTTAAAAGAATATTGCTTCATTCTTGAACAATGAGATATGAGATACATGAGATACCTGTAGTTCATCTACTCTTCTATTCTCAAAGAAATTCTCCTCTTCAAGTCTTTGGGCCCTATCTTGCACCCAGCGCAATTGACTTTGTCAATGACGCATGTATCATTTCGTATTTTGCACCGGCGCACAGCGGGTTTTTCCCTCCACAGACGCACGTCGGCAAACTAGGGAATGAACTTGCGCTCCCTGGGCTGTTCCCCAGGCGTGTTCCGGCGCAAACCATCCCTGATGCTATTTTGCAGTTTCAAAAAACAATTGCGCTACTTACCAAAAAAAAAAACTAGTCTAAAGTCAGTGGCGCGTTGCATGTAGTTCATTATGCTATTTTAAGGGCGCATGCTCGACCATAATGTATAGTGTGCACAAAGCGCATTGCTTATCTAATCTACACAGATGCAAAAGTTATTTTTGCAAATCATTAATTGTTACAATAAAAAATATTAACACATGAGATAAGGGAAACCATTGTGGTGAGCATTGTGGTGATAGTTTTTATGTATTGTGTGGCTGCGTTAAAAATTCTCATGCAAATAACGATTAAAATATTTTCATAAGTTTGTTGCGTGGCTGTATTACGTTTATTTTATGTAATTAAAATGTTTTCATAAGAAACCTTGCTTGAGTTTCCGATTTCAAAGCCCCCAAACCCTTTCAGCGGTGAGGGTGGATGCAGCAATGTCCTCTGCTGGCGTCAGGTCCTGTGTAGAGACAGATCCACCTCCCGTTACACGGCGTGCCCGATTTATGCTGGCAAGCTTGGGATTCCCTGTCTCTTGACATCATTGTAGCGCTTGGCGCAACGATGGGGAAGCCAGCTGATGAGACAATTGTGGCTATTTCCTCTCACGCCTGTTTAACCGACACTGATTTGGGCGGGTTTCTCCCATCCCCATACAAAACAACTTCTCTGTCTTTGACTGCTCTTACAAGAACGTGGGTCTCCGTAGCTGTGAACCGCTCCTGGCGTGCGCCTGGTAGAGTTCTCAATGGGTCGGGCTGGCCCGACAAACCCGACGGGACCCGCGAATTCGGGCCGGGTTCGGGTCAAAAATATAAGCAACTGAGTTGGGTCGGGTCGGACCTCGGGCTTAATCTTTTACGCTCCGTGAAAAAAATTATTAATCATCACTTCTGTTCACCGTAAAGAAAGTCTGGTCTGGCTGCTGCAACATGCATCACATAGAGGGGCGGGGGATAGCAATAAGCTCCGGGGTGGATCAGCAACGGATCCAGACTGGAGCTTATTGCTATCACTGCGTGCACGCCTGTTGCCTGGAGAAGAAGAGATGGAAAAAAGTAAACTTGCCGCAGGTGAATTCACCGTTGCATACTACAGGAGGAGAAGCCGCTGGCTGGGTACATGTTTGAGTTCTTTTTATTTATTATTGTGTGATTTTTTTGGCATATTTATATAGCCTATATTTAAAGTTTATTGTTTCAGTTGTTTGTATTGTTTAAAGGCGTGAACATTAAAGCTTGGTTTGAATTTCCGTCTGCTGGTCATGATAATAGCCTACGTGTATGAGAAAAAAAGGCAGGGGGGGGTCGGCGTCGTCGGGCCGCGGGTCGGGTTCGGACAGATAATTCACGTTGATGTGTCGGGTTACATCGGGTCCGGGCTTTAAAAGCCACGGCCGGGTCGGGTCGGGTTGTAATTTTCAGGCTCGTTGAGAACTCCTGGTACACCCGTCATTATAATAGCAACCCGCCATGGAACTTGCGCCCTTGCGTTTAAAGGGAATGTTGGATAGCGTTCTGATTGGTTTATTTGACGTTACGCCCAAACCACACCTCTGAATAAAGAACCTACTTTAGACCAACCCCTTATTGATTTGCGCCTGGAGCAAGACTTATTTCTCCCGCCGGGAAAATAGCAACAGCGCCCAAGATCCGCCCACAAAGTCACTTGCGCTTTGCGCTTCGCACTTGCGTTTCAGATCGTTAAAATATGGCCCTTTGTGTTGTTTATATATACTACAGTGCACTTTCTTTTATGTTAACAGTGCTTTTGTTCTGCTCAGCTGGCATCAATCAGCTCTTTCACGCTCACTCACAAAAGCTCCTTCATTGAGGGACTGTTTAGTTTGGCCGTTTAGATTTTATCAATGCACACTGATCTTTAATAGCAAATGTCTCTCTGAAACACTGTTTCATTGTGTTTTGTGCTCTGTGCTATGTTTTTTGGTCCAAATGTGAATAACATGACTTAACTAATCAGGTGAAGTCAGCTTTCAAAGAGCGTAACTTAATCAGGCTGGTTTGTTGTGTTAAAACAAGGTAGATTGTGAACCGGAATTTGTCAATAGTTTTGTTGTCTTTGATGTGAAGCGTTTTGTTATGTTGTTTTCATATTTTTTTCTGTTTTCGCAAACTCTAATATCCTACCTATTTTTGCACTCTATGTAAAACTTAACTCAAACCTTCCTTGCAGTGTATGGCATGCTAGTGGTTCATTGACTTCATCTCTTAATTCATTTGCATATAACAAGAGTGTATAACACTCAATAACAGTTGTCAAAGAGATTAAGTCATTGTATGTGTTTATTGACAACCTAGACAGCGAATAAAAATAAGGTATAGTTAAGGGCCTAAAGTGCAAGACAGATCAGATTGAGGGTGATACTGTAATATAAGTGATACTTATTTTACGTTTTATGAAGTAAAATGCAAAAACATGTAATGGTCCTTTAAAATGCTTACTTTTATTGCTTAGTGCTAAATAGAATTAGGCTATATTTATGTTTGAACCATTAAACTCTCTGTCTCTGTCAAGTTATAGCATTAGCAGATGCAGCAGAAGAGAACCAAGAATGTCTGATCCAGGCATTTGCACGCTTGCGGAGTGCCACTCACCTGCTGATCCTGCTGTTGTCGCTGTGGCAAGGACTCAGCTCAGAACAGACTGCCATCTTGGAGGCCACACTTCTACCACTGCTGCAGGACACACCACAACTGGTAAAACAACAGACACAAAGGGCCCTATCATACACACAGCGCAATGCCCAATGCAAGTGTTTTTTGCTAGTTTTAGCCCGGCGCAATTATCATTTTCACGTTGTTTAACTCTTTCCCCGCCTGCGTTTTAAAAAAGTTGCAAGCCACCGCCAGCATTTTTTATGATTTTTACAAAAGTTTAATGCCTTTTAGAAAATATTCTTCTTTGAATATATAAACATAAAATATATCAAATGAAAGAACAGACCATCTGCTTTGAAACAAAAATAACTTTCATCATACCTTCATTTGTTCTCTTTTTATCACCTCTCAAATATGGCTAGCTTTCTTTAAAAATACAAAATTTTGAGCAGTAACCCGAGATAATTGCATTTTTGTGAAGGACTTGATAGAGATCAGATTCAGAGCGATAATCAAAATATACATGGAGTTTTTACTTTTTGCCCCTTAGGGGTTGCTTCCAGGTTTTTTAAGTTGGGTAAGAGTGCCACCTCGTGGATAATAGCGGAAATAAGGATTGCCGAAAAAACTTGTTATTGGTTTATTCGTTAATAAAGGGGAAAGAGTTAAATAGCAAATGGATTTGCGCCCATTAGTGCACCCATCGGCGTGCTGGTCGGACAACGAGGATTGTTCAGGTGCACTGTTGGCGTGTTGCTATTTTAAGGCAACTAAATTGGACTATATTGTTTTTGTTATTTAAAAAGCGCGTTAGTAATTTGCGCCTATAAACGAGACAACAACACGCGTTTGCTTATTACGCACATGGACACCACACACATTTTTAAATATAACAATTAAAGGATTATAATTTAAAAGATTATTATTAAATCTCTTGGACAAAAATCAGGATAGATAACGAGACGTTAGAAGGTGTAAAAAGCTGCTTCACCTGTTGCCTGGTGGTAAGTAATTGAATGTTTTGCTTTAAACAAATGGAAATATTGCATTTATTTTGAAATGTTTTTTAAATGTTACCCCATAGATTTGTATATGATGACTTTCTACCTGTGGATATGGTAAGATTAGAACCTTTTTAAAGAGTGTTTTCACACATGTTGGTGCGCACCCTGTTCATTGTATAATTTTTCAGTTAGTGCGGTCCGTGTTCATACATGTTGTTTTTACCATACTCGAAACGCCGCACTGTACACTGTTTCCACGACAACCAGCATGACAGGAAGAGGGAAGCCAGCAAGATTGAGGGCGGCAGTGGTCGAGTGGTTCATGTAGGTTGTCTACAAATCGGAAGGTTGGTGGTTCAATCCCCGGCTCCACCTGACCAAGTGTCGAGGTGTCCTTGAGCAAGACACCTAACCCCAGCTGCTCCCGACGAGCTGGATGGCGCCTTGCACGGCTGACACCGCCGTCGGTGTATGAATGTGTGCGTGAATGGGTGAATGTGAGGCAATATGTAAAGCGCTTTGGATGGCCATTGGTCTATGAAAGCGCTATATAAATGCAGTCCATTTACCATTAACAAGATACTGTATATATGCAAACAATGCACGTCTTTCTTTGCTTTATATCGAAATTGCACAACTGTGTTATAAAAGCCCTTCTAACAGAGCCATCACTATTTGTGTGTGTGTGGAGGACAGCTATGCATTTATAAAAACATCAGCTCAAACATCCAGGAGACAGTGAATCTCTGCAACGGACCAAGATTGCCTTGTTTGTTGTTAACCCACAATATAACACCCGGCTCATGTCACAACGGAAGCCCAGTGGCTCAAACATGTGGACAACTTCCTGTGTTTGGTTCGGCCCAAGGTCGAGCACTGTGTTCACACCATAGATGGGTCGCACCAGAGTTCGGCGACAGCCGCTTCGAGACAACCTATTTAGAGCGGTCTCGGAGCGGCCGTTTAGTGCGCACCATAGTGCGGCTGTTGTGTTCACACTGACCCAAACAAACCGTACACAGACCAACACATCAATTGGGCCAACCTAAACAATGTATGTGTAAAAGCAACCTAAGTAATGCTTTTCAAAACACTCATGGTGCCGCTGTCCGAGTGCTGAAACATTTCAGCTCTCCACACGTTTGAAAATTCTTTATCTCCTGTTTGTTACAAATAAAGTAGAGTACAAATCTTTCCTTGCATATTTGTAAATAATACCCTACGGAACATAATAATGTAGTGAACAGCATGCAACAAAGCATTCCAGACCCCTCCAACTGCTACATTTTGGACTGGATTTTTGTGGTTTAACATAAACAGGTGTTCAGTTCAAACAGAAGGCTGTTCGGACAATTCTTTTATGGCTGACCTCAGTTTTAAAGCTGGAAGGAAGACGTTTTGATTGGTCCACAGCATTTCATCTTATCATCGATTAAAACCTCCTTTAACCTCATCCGAAACCAGGATATTTGTAAATTCCTTAAAGTAACGGTATGCTATGCACAAGTATTGGCTAAACCAAAGGACAAATCTTAAAGTCCTTCCACTAACAAAATGGATTTAAAACCATCACCTATTGACTCCATACTCGTTGAAAGACTCTACATAATTTAAAGAATTACATCTTTATGTTATGAAACTGTTCAATTAATCACAGTTATTAACATATGAATGAATGCATGGATGATATGGTAACATTTTGCAGTCATGTTTATACTTTTTACAGGATAATGCCAATGGTTTTTCGGAAATGGTTTGGTAAATGTAAAAAACATACATGAAATTCTAAAGACAAAGTTAAACTCTTTTTCCTACTTAATGCTATGCAAATTAATTCCTTACAGTAAAGAAAAGTGGGCCACATTCTGTGGGCTCCTTCTGACATCAACAGCCAATCATGGTTCTGCATCAGGAAAGTGCCTAGATGCAACCTCCTCCTTATCTAAAAGTTATAAAAGTACCTTTTATCCAGCCATTCCTGAAAAGAGAGACATTAACAGAGTACCTAAGCACTAATTCCCCAGCCTGCGTGCTAGAGATTGCAACAGGGCAACCCCCATTGTTCTGAGTCTTCGGCCATGTTAAGAGACTGAAACAGAGCACCCAACTTCTGAGTCTCCCGCTGAGAGAGACAATAACAGATCATTGGAAAACCAACCAAGTTTCTGAATCTCTCCTTGAGATTTTACAGCTCCTCGTTCTGAGTTTGACAGCAGAGACTGAACCCGATCGACCACAAGTTCTGAATTTCTGGCCTGTGCATCCAGAGATTAAGCGGATCACATCATGTTCCGAGCTTCTCGCCCAGAAAGGCAATAACCTGCGTCTGCAACAAGGTGAAGCTCGGAAGAGCAAAGGATCCTCTCGATGCTTCTGGAGATCAGCTTTTCACCTGCATTTGGTGTCGAAGGCTGTTGAACTGAACCTGACTCTTTCCCATTTGCAGCACGGAAAAGTCTGACCCATGGCCGACGTGCCACCACTGGACTGCTTATTCGAACGCACAGAACGTAAATATCACTTCACCAAACCTCTTTCATGAAACCTTGGCATTGGTGTGTTCTGTCAGTAACTATCTACCATAGATGCTTTTCAATTGTGCATAACTGATTTCTTGACTGTTTAGCAGATCATTTTTTAATTATTTGGGTTATGAGAAATAAGGTTTTCATCTTATCAGAAACATAATGTTTCTGTGTTTACATAATACATTATCCACGCGAAAGAGCATTTGCAACAACATTGTCATTACCCTTTTTGAGCATAATCTTCAAGTTGTATTTTTGGGCCATCAACACCCCATATTTAAGCGCTGGTCATGATTTTACATGTGTGACATTGGATTGTGTTTGGTAAAAACCACAGCAGGCATTGGGGCAGCTTCCAGATAATCATCAAAATGTTGTAACGCAAGTAACATTGCTAATGTCTCCTCTATAGTCGAATAGTTCAGCTGAGGCTGACTGAACTTAGTAGAGAAGTAGGACACTGGATAAAAAAAACATCAGCACCACCTTGCAGAAGGACAGCCCCCTCCACTTGCATCCAGGCCCCACCATAGCACAGAGACAGCGCTGCTTAGAGTTACAAATGACCTCCTATTAACATCCGATCATGGTGAAATCTCAATCCTTATATTACTAGACCTTAGTGCAGCCTTTGACACAATAGATCACAGAATCTTACTCAATAGACTAGAAATCTATGTTGGCATCAGTGGTTAGGCGTTAGCCTGGTTTAGATTGTATCTAACCAATCGATATCACTTTGTTTATGTAAATGAGGAAGAGTCATATTCCTCCCCACCAGTTTGCTAAGCTAACAGACTGCATTAGTGATATTAGGGACTGGATGGCACATAAATTTCTTATGCTAAACTCCAATAAGACTGAGATATTTATTATTGAACCAAATCGCTCCAAACATAATATGTCAGATTACAAGTTGCCCATAGATGGCTGCACGGTGGTGCCATCTTCCACGGTTAAGAACTTAGGTGTAATGTTCAACAGCAATCTATCTTTTGATAGTCATATCTTCAACTTCTGCTGCACAGCATTCTTCCATCTTAGAAATATCGAAAAAACATGGCATATGTTGTCTGCTTTAGATGCAGAGAAGCTTATCCATGCTTTTATGACCTCTAGAATAGACTATTGTAACTCGTTACTCGGGGGATGCCATTCAAATCAAGTAAACATGCTACAGCTGGTTCAAAACGCTGCCGCAAGAGTGCTTACTCAATCTAAAAAGTATGACCACATTAGTCCAATTCTGGCATCTTTACACTGGCTACCAGTTAAATATCGCATACAATTTAAAATATTACTAATCACCTTAAATGGCCTAGCACCCTCGTATATTAAAGAACTACGATCAGAATACAATCCACTACATAAACTGCGATCACAAAATTCTGGTCACTTAATTATCCCTAGAATATCAAAAGTGTCTAAAGGTGGTAGATCCTTTTCCTACTTGGCCCCTAAGCTCTGGAATGATTTACCAAATAATGTTCGAGTATCAGACACAGTCGAACAATTTAAATCTAAACTTAAGACATTCTTCTTTAACAAAGCATTCACATAAAATGTCCAGTAAATGTACTTTTCCCGCAGTAGTTATTTTGTCTAGAACAAAGCACTCACCTACCTCATATGGGTAATATACTATTGCCCCAATAGTTAGCCTGTCTGGAACCGAGCTGACTTAAACCACTATAATGTATGACACTCGCATTACATGCGAACGGCCCCTACGCTGATAGAACTCTGTTTTTGTCTCACTGTCTCGTCCTCGACCCTGAGGACAATGAGACAAACAGACCCAGTTCCTGTTGCTGTGAAGGTCATCACACCACTGATCTACTGGCTGTCCTTCAACGTGATGCCCAGCCAATGCGCGACCAACGACCACCGGCTGAACCAGTTTAATCCGCTTACCCGCTTCCTATCCCTACCGTATCTATATATATAAAATATATTAATTTCTCCCAAGGGTTTTTGTCCTTCTAGGAGTTTTTCCCACCGGGTTTTCTCCTAGGGGGTTTTTTCGTACCAGGGAGAGTCAGACAACTTTGGCTTAACTTAGCACTTTACTGTATACGTTACATTATTAATACGCTTGCTTGTATGGTTTAATCTTAGCCGCTTTATTCTACTTCTTATATTATCTATTGATTTTCTGTGTTCTCTTCTACATCTACTCGTGTAAAGCTGCTTTGCAACAATTAACAATTGAATTGAATTTAATTGAACTACAAAGAAGAGACTTTGCACAAATAAAAGCATGTTGGCATACATCAGACCAACAGAAAAGTTTTTTAGGACTGCATAAAGCTGTCAAAGGTGTCACAATCATAGAAAAGTTTTTACAAAAGCACCTAAAATACCCGGCCATTCCTAAAAAACGCTGCAGCTCACCCCATGTAGTAGGAACAGGATAAAACAGGATAGCAGTTACTTTAGCATAATTTGGTCATATCTTTCCCGGGCTAACTTGCAGTTAAGGAACCTCAACCTTTCTGGTCAGGGACACAAAACCCTCAACACTATCCATTTGAAAGCCTGAAAGTACACTTCAACCTCTTTTGCTCAGAAAGGCAGCAACACGTATATGCAGGCCAAGACAAGAGGGAGAGACAAAAAAACAAGACACAGACCAAGACACCGACCGTAACACTGGTGGTTGTCTTCCTCCGTTTAGTTTTCAGTTTACAAATTCCGGCATCTAAAAAAGGACTGGCTTTTAAAGGGGATGGGAGATGAGACTCTAATTGATTTATGGCACATTACGCCCAAAACACACATTTTCTATTTCTGCACATCCTCTATATTAACACAAGATTATCCATTTTGAGTTCTCGAGAAGCTCCAACGAAATTCGTGCTACGATCCAAGTGTAGTTGGTTAACTGGCCCTCTGATCGCAAAAAATCTAAAGCATTAATGAAACTACTATTCAATTTAATTCAATTTTATTTTATTTATATAGCGCTTTTCACAATTAGTAATTGTTTCAAAGCAGCTTTACATTAATAAATGCAGGGGAAACACAAAATCGATAGACAACATAAGTATCAAAATACAGCGGCTGAGATTAAACTGAACAAGTGAGTGTAGTAATCTGTAACGTATAGAAGAGGGTGCTAGGTTAAGCCAAAGTTGGCTGACTCCCAGGGTTGGAAAAAAGCCTAGGGGAAAAACCCAATGGGAAAAGTCCTAGGAGGGGAAAAACCTTTTACTAGAGCTCATTGCTTCGATTACTTCGATGTGGATGGCTCTCGTGCACATATATGCAAACATAACTGCCCACCTCTGGTCTTACTGGCAGTCACTTCCCATGGTACGAAAACATTAACACCCACATAGGTGAAGGGTGGAGCTACTGTCAACTGTTCCACTGGCAAATCTGACATCTGTTGACGTTCAATCTTTCCTCGCAGCTTAGGGTTAAACACTTAAAAAGCAGACTACATATGCACTTCTTACTTCCTACTAGCCAAAATCCAGCAGCTCTGACAACCCCTTCTGTAAAGTGTCTGCCTTGATGTTTTACAGCCTCATGATAATGTTGCAAAATCATTGTTGCCACATGATGTGTACCCGGCATGATGATAGGGTTAACTTCACAAGTTTGCAGATCGGACCTTTTATTAAGACCCCCTACTCACAGTAAGCCGTTGCTGTCAAGAACAGGTGATAGTTTCCTCAAAACACTCTTACAAGGAAGGTTGTGAGCTGCAGTGATGCTCTTAATCTCTGTCGGATAACTCTCGTATTGAGCATTGCACCCTTTAAAACAAGACTTTTTGCTTTCTCCAGCTCTTCTTCAGAAGAACTCTTGCTACAGATATGCCATCCTCTGCAACTATCTGTAATGACTTGTAAGAGACGGAAGCAAACGCAGGTGAAAAATATAACAATGTTTATTAAATTTAAACAAAGAGAGAGTATTCAGTGTCATCCAAGTAATCCAGTCCGGTGTTGTTGAAGGCAATGGTGACGATGACTACAGTGGAAGTTGGTGTTTTGAGTGCGACGTTGGTGGAGTGGTGAGCAGTGGTGAAATCCAAGCTGACACGGAACATCCACACGAAGACGACGACAACAATACACATCCAAACTGAAACACGTAATCCAATGTACACGGAACAACCAAGCAACACGGAGACTGAGCAAACAATAGAATCTGGCAGGGAACAGAAAGTCAGGTGAGTATATATGGAGATGATGTAATGATGAACAGCTGGAGCGAGACAATCAACACACAGGTGAAAGGGATTGCTCTAACGAGTCGTACGTGTTGCAAATGTTCCTGGAGAGACGAAGAAAAAATTAATATGTCATCCAGGTAAACATATATGAACTGGTCTACCATGTCTCGCAACACGTCATTAACGAGTGCTTGGAAGACTGCCGGCGAGTTCGTGAGACCGAAAGGCATCACGCAGTACTCAAAATGGCCACGAGGGGTGTTAAACGCAGTCTTCCATTCATCCCCCTTCCTGATGCGAACCAAATGATATGCATTACGTAAGTCCAATTTAGTGAAAACGGACGCTCCCTGCAACCTCTCGAAAGCTGAAGACATCAACGGCAAAGGATAAGTATTCTTTACCGTGATGTTGTTCAACCCTTGGTAGTCAATACAAGGTCGCAAGGATCCGTCCTTCTTCCCCACAAAAAAGAACCCCGCCCCCGCTGGAGATGAGGAAGGGCGAATGAACCCCGTTGCCAGAGAATCAGAAATATATTTCTCCATGGCCTCCATCTCCGGAACAGACAGAGAGTATAACTTGCCCTTAGGCGAAAACGTACCTGGCAATAAGTCTATCGCACAGTCATAGGGACGATGAGGAGGAAGAGAATCAGCCCGCGACTTACTGAACACCTCCTTCAGGTCGTGGTACTCCGCGGGCACGGTAGACAAATCCACTGCTTTCCCCTGAAACACAGACTCAGAAACAGAAACACAAGCAGAGACAAGACAGGACTTATGACACTCCTCGCTCCAGCTGGTAACAGAACCCAGTTTCCAGTCAATTCTTGGGTTATGGGAATGAAGCCAAGGATGTCCAAGAACTATGAGGGAGAGAGCAGTGTCAGTAATAAAAAACGAAATAGTCTCTGTGTGATTTCCGGAAGTGATGAGTGTGATAGGTGCTGTGGTGTACTTGATAGTGGGTAACTGATGTCCATTGAGGGCGAAGGGCGCAATCTGGTGGGTGAGTGAGATGAAAGGTAACTTGAGCTTACGTGCAAGTGAGCTGTCGATGAAGTTTCCCTCCGCCCCCGAATCCAGAAGTGCGTGCCCTGAGTGTGACATAGTGGACCACCGTAGTCTCACCGGAAGGAGAGTGGATGTAGTAGAGGTCTTCTGTGCGGAGATCCTGCCCGATAGTAGCCTCTGTTTTACTATCGGGCTTGGTCTTTTACCGGGCACCTCTGGCATTGGTGACCCGACTCGCCACAGTACATGCAGAGACCCAGGGATCTCCGCCGCTTCCTCTCCTCCCGGGGTAACCGAGCTCGACCCACCTGCATGGGTTCCGGATCTGAGAGACCACCGGCGGAAACTTCGATGGGTGGATCCGTGGACTCCCCTTGACGTAGGGACGGACCTTGAGTCTTCCTTTTGGCAACGGTGTAAAGGCGTGCGTCAACCCGGATCGCCAAGTCCACCAACCCGTTGAGCGACTTCGGTAATTCCGCCGTGATGATCTCTCGATGGATCCGATCCGCCAACCCATGCAGGAAATGGTTCCACTGCGCTTCCTCGTTCCACCTGCACTCCGCCGCCAGGGTACGGAACTCGATGGCGTAGTCCGAGACCGACCGCTCCCCCTGCTGGAGATCCGTGAGGAGACGGGCTGCCTCCCTCCCGGCGACGGAGCGGTCGAAAACCCTCTTCATCTCCTCTGCAAGCGAGGCGAACGAGGAACAACAGCTGTCCTTGTTTTCCCATACCGCCGTCCCCCAGAGGGCAGCCTTGCCCGAGAGAAGCGAGAGCGTAAACGCTACCTTGGTCTCCTCGAGGAAGAATGACCGGGGCTGTTGGGCGAAATGTAAAGAACAATGAGAGAGAAAAGTACGGCAATAGTTGGGCTCACCGGCGTCTTTCTCCGGATAGGAAGTCTCGGTTCCGGGATGAAACTACCCCCTGGAGGTGAAGATGGTGCGGGCGGCATGGGTGGCGCAGTGGGAGGCGTGATGTCCGGAGAACGCTGAGAGAGCTCGGAAACCTTCGCCACCATTACGTGGACGGCCTTCCGCATATCTTCAATGGTTTTATCCTGATGATCCATGCGAGCCAGCGATCGTTGGAGAAACTCCTCCAGCGCGGAGATTGGCTGACCACCTGCTGCTTCCATGTTGGCCAGATTCTTCTGTAATGACTTGTAAGAGACGGAAGCAAACGCAGGTGAAAAATATAACAATGTTTATTAAATGTAAACAAAGAGAGAGTATTCAGTGTCAATGCGGAAGTAATCCAGTCCGGTGTTGAAGGCAATGGTGACGATGACTACGGTGGAAGTTGGTGTTTTGAGTGCGACGTTGGTGGAGTGGTGAACAGTGGTGAAATCCAAGCTGACACGGAACATCCACACGAAGACGACGACAACAATACACATCCAAACTGAAACACGTAATCCAATGTACACGGAACAACCAAGCAACACGGAGACTGAGCAAACAATAGAATCTGGCAGGGAACAGAAAGTCAGGTGAGTATATATGGAGATGATGTAATGATGAACAGCTGGAGCGAGACAATCAACACACAGGTGAAAGGGATTGCTCTAACGAGCACATGGCAGGGGTGAGTGAACAACACACACACACAAACATGACACGGAGGAAAACAATAGATTTTCCTACCGTGACACTATCGTCTTGTGAATGTTTGGAGAAAGAATTGTCAATATGAATCAGATGTGCTATTGCTCTTACGAGAGTGTTAAAATAAGAGAATCTGCTGAATCTTGCAGAGTTCCATGGGATCTTTGGATCTTTAGTAAGGTTCAAACAAACTTGTGGATGTAATTCTGAATCCACAAGCTCAAATGATTCTTGTGATTTAGATCGAAGCTCAGAAATATGCAAGAAGTGTGGGCCCATGAGCCATGAACTGGTACCCAAGAGTGCTGCAGACACAAATCTGGACTGCTGGGTTAAGTCCTGTGGGAACATTGTGCCATTGTGCAGGTGAACTGGATTTATGGATTCGTTGAACTCAGTTGTTCACGTAAACATAGAACCGTGTTTGATTATGGATGTAGCCTAGTACAACTGTCAGTATAATACCAGATGTGATCGAAGGTGATGTCCATCTATTCCACAATCATCTCTGCAATCTCCACTGCTAATACAGCAGCACACAACTGTAGTCTTGGGACAGTAATGTCTGCTGTGGTGCTAATTTGGATTTTCTAAATAAGAAGTTAACATCTCTGTGACCATGTTGATCTGTCACTTTCAAACAAACACGTGGTATTCGAAGCTCACCC
Organism: Misgurnus anguillicaudatus; assembly: GCF_027580225.2. Classification (NCBI taxonomy): domain Eukaryota; kingdom Metazoa; phylum Chordata; class Actinopteri; order Cypriniformes; family Cobitidae; genus Misgurnus; species Misgurnus anguillicaudatus. The sequence continues at coordinate 381,883 of NC_073346.2, read as the reverse complement.
TGTTTGGTAAGTTCTCTCGACAGTAATCTCCCTTTTATGGTAATGGGCGCAAGGAATCCAAGAGGGTCATACAAGCCATTTACGGTAGATAGGACCCCTCTCCGAGTGAAAAGCCGGCGAGACGTTGGTTTGTAGAGGTGACGTGCTGTGCAAACGAGTTACCCCTCCCACTTCTGAATGTTCTACTGAGATTTCTAATCCCGTCCGAATTGACCATTTATATTACAGACGTCCTGTGGTAAAATTACATTACGCCATCTACCCCTGTAAAACTAATCCCGTCTGAAGGGCTTAAGGTTAGACACTGCAAACATCTCTTGTGTACTCTTGAGAAGGTCGATTGCCTCAGCCTATGTAGCATATGATTTCAGCATGTCATCAACATAGAACTCCTTTTCCACCAGCTTTCTGGTGTCAAAACCGCCGAAACTCTCTTCATGTTCTTTTTCCGCTCTCCTTAGACAATAAATAACCACAGCTGGTGATGGGCTATTCCCGAAAACATGCACACGCATTCTATGGTCCACGATTTCACTGTCAAAGTCATTGTTTCTGTACCACAGTAACCTAAGATAATTCCTGTGGTCCTCCCAAACCAGAAAACAATGGAACATGTGCTGTATGTCAGCAGTAATAGCCACAGACCGTTTACGGAACCTCATCAGGAACATTGTAGAGACATTGTAGAGACAAGAGAGAGAGAGAGAGAGAGAGAGAGAAAGAGCGTGAGAGAGAGAGAGAGAGAGAGAGAGAGAGAGAGAGAGAGGTAATAATGGTGCCCACGTCGAGGAAACTTAATAGAACTTAAAAACTTAATAGAAGACTAGAAACATGTTAAGGACTAAAGTATGTATGTCACTCATCTAATTACAGTATGTTAACTGGATAACACTGCATATAACTCATTGTATAGTTTAATACATTTATGTATTTTGATTACACAAATGAAACCTTACGATTGTTTTAGCTGCTGACCAGCATAGGGAATCTCTATTGCTAATTTATTAGACATGTTGATGATACAGTACTGTGTGTTGTACCTTTTCTTGTTAATTTTATCTTTTTGGGTAGCCTATATTATGCATATAGAATTATTCAAGGAGGTTGATTCCTTTTACTTCATTTAAAGTTTGATCAATTGTGCATAATGACATGTGCAACAAATGGATATAGGGTGTCAAACTCATAGAATTGCATAATTTAAAATTCAGACACTCTTTATAAAATATCTGCCACAACCTAAAAAAACAGACAAATGAGCATTTAATAAAGGCATTTTGGATGTGTTTTAAGAACAAATCATTGGGTCACACTGGCCAGAAAACTAGCATTAAGCTAGCCTATAAAAGGAACATACATTACTGCAACTTCTGCATCAAATCATATCTAATGATGTCTAGCTTTACAGTAAGGCACTTCATAAAGAATGGTAGGTAGCTTCACAGAACATTTTTAGCCCATCAAATACAGCAGTGGTAGGCCAGTGGAACACTGAGACTTCGCATTTAGTTAGTTAGTATACTGTTTGATCAAACTCTGGAACTGCTATTTACAATAATGAAACTGTTGGGATTAGGTTCATTGTAGTTAATTCTAAGACTAAATAAAAGATAACATGACACTTAAAGGAAAAGACCAGTATTTAGCACTTTTGGTCTCAATTCTGGTTTGTTTTGGATGAACTAGAGTGGTGGACACTGAAATTTTGACAATTGGTCCTATCTCGATCTTTTCACTCTTTTAGAATCGTGTTTGACTGCCTCAGAGTGGCTGTCTATGGGAATGCACAAACATACACACCCTTAACGTTCATTTTCAAAACTGTGCAACTCACCAGATGGTTAGTGGTCTTTCAAAAGTGTTTCACCTGGATCAGAATTGTGAGGAGCAATGTGAGGTTTCAATTCCTTCTCACTGAGAAGCCTATGATCTTTACTTTTATGAGCATTAAATGTTGAGTAGACATTGCTCTGAAACGTGAAATTTTTATATGGACACTTCACCATTTCCTGTTTTTTGAGATGTTGGCGCAAATGCGATAAAACATGGTTCTTCAAAATCACAATGAGGACAACGGAATACCACAGGGATTTCATTAGATGCACTCATCTGCCTATTGTGATTCCTTGTTTAATGCACTTTGAGGGCATTAAACGATTTCCAACACATGCAATCTGCATGGAGGCAAGGAATTGGAGTAGTTCTGGTGTAGCTACCATGTTTTAAACGGTAGTGTTTAAAGAGTTGAGCCCTCTTTTCAAAAGACAAGAAGCAGTACTTACACTTCCAGTCCATACCACGATTTCTGCTAATGATCAGAACCTACAAAAGAAACAACATAAAATGAATTAGTTTTATTATTCATCTAACTCCATTAATTATAGATACTGAATATAATCATAGCCATCCATCCATTTGATAACAGACCTCAATATAACAACAAACTATAAATAAATTAATAAATCTACAGCAGCATTATCTGGTTTTTACTGCACATTTGCATGACGCGTCAAAGGTTTTATGTCACCATGCGCTCAGTTGAATCTACCAATGGATCTGCGCAGCCCAGGTTAATTCAACACATGATTCAGAACCGCGAGAAGACGTGCCCCCGTGGGTTTAATTAGATGAGAGATGGAGAGAACAGGAGAACTTCTAGTCTACATTAACATCAAAAAACATTATAAATGAGAATTATAGAGGGTATGCACGTGACGTCACATTCGGAGAAAGGTACGGCAGAATTAGCATACAGTGTGAAATCAGCAAAAACACGGGGAAACCGCATCTAAATGGGAAACGGCTGTTGTGCTATAGACTGTACTAACAGATTTAACAAGAATTCGGAGCTATCGTTTTACAGACTGCCAAGAAACACAGAAAGAAGAAGTAAATAGATCGTTCATGCCAACGTCCACTGACCACAGGTGGGTTGACAAGTTGCTAGGGTCACTATCAACCATTCCAAAGCATATTATCATAATTTTTAACTCTATTACATTTCATAAATACAAGTTTTTGTTTTACATTTAATATTTAAGTACATTAATATACTTTTACTAAAAGTAAAAGTACACAATTTTAATCTAATTAGGTATTAAATAAATGTTAATATGCAATATTAAAGAATACACAATATGATTCTATGCTTTACAATGTAATGAAGTAAAATTTTTCCTAAGACAAACACTCTAATAAAGCACAGATGCTTGGAAAATGTAACTAATGTAACAAAGTATTGTCCACCTCTGCTATCAAGTCCAACTACATTTAATTTAAGCTGATTTTACTCAGTTTTACTGGCATTTTCGCAGCAGCCGCTATGAAAACCAGTCATTTTGCTGAATGTTTGCCACTCAACAGGGCATGCTACGCCGTGGTCACATGGAAAAGTGACATCAATGGCACGAGATGAGGTTGCCCTCCTTGGAGTATACACCGCTGATTCAACGGAACTCGCATATCCAAAAAGAAACTTTAATATAGGCGTTATCTTTACTAACTGACCACATATTTGAAGTTAATTAATCTATATTCTCGACAAAACAGCTCTTAAAACTACATTTTATGACACAAAGAGAGTAATATTTCGAATATTGTGCAAGCTTTAAGGTTCATTGCCATTGACGAGAAATGCATTCTGAGAAACTTGGCTGTCAGAAGTCCATACAAGTCACCTCCTGATGCATCCTCGATAAAATGGGCGGATCAAGAACACATCCGGGGATGTTATGTGAACTTGTCTTGATGCGAACTTTGATTTGGAACAGTACTTGGGCCGCGACTGATGATGTTTTACAAGAACGCAAGTACAGACAAGAACGCATATTGAGAAACAGCACGATATTCAATGGAGAAGTAGTTTGTTGCATTTGTGTAATAAATACTATGGTGAACACATTGGAATAATCAAAAATGTTTTAGAACATTCCAGCCTGATACCTTTTACCATTTGGTCATTAGACTACTTTAGACAAATTTAGATGTTTACCGTGTCTGCGCGGTGGGTGACTTGTGCCAGGGCTAGCATTAGGGCTGCACGATTTTTCTCCATGGGAATTGAGATCCTGATTCTCTCAAACGATTCTCATATTTTCAACAACAACAAAAAAACAACAACATTTATTGCACTCAAGTAACAAAAATGTGCTAGACCGGACTTTTAGTTATAATAAATTGTCTTCAAAGTCGCTTTTCCTTCTTTTAGAAGATGAGTAACTTAAAATGTGTTAGCTGTTAAACATAAACAACAGAATATTGACACTAATAAATAAAAGTAATTGTACAAAAAAGCACAGGTGCTATTTATGTTAATTAAACTGGTCAATCTTAAAACTTTAAAACACGAAACCTTTTAAGAACTAACCGATGACACAGAGGCCGTTTCTCAATCTGAAGGCTGCAGCCTTCTGGAGGTCACATTTCTAAGCTGCATACGTCATCAAGACAGTCTTATTTCAGAATATTAACAATTATAAAGTTTATTATTATTCCTAGTTAATCATAAATTGTTGTAATATGTGTATGACTTGTGAATGTAATGCTCAGTTAAGTTAAACCAGGCTCGATGACGTATGCAGCCTGCATATGCGACCTACGGAGGCTGCAACCTTCCGATTGAAAAACGGCCAGAGGTAACTTATATCCTAGCCTTGTTTCGAAACCAATATTGTTGCATCGTCACTCTTCTCCGTCGCAACCAGGATTTTCTGCCATGGCGCACATTTTTCCTCTCTTTTGTTTGAAAATTTGCCGCTGCAAATCCATCAAGTAAATCGATGTGTTTTGGTTTGCCGCTTTGTTCCACGTCACGCAAGTGACAGCCAAACGCCGCAAATGAGGAGAAGAGAGGAGAGAAACGATCGGGTCTGATTGGTAAATGAAAAGGGATTGGTTTTACACAGCGGGAGGGTAAGCAAGTTTAAATGACATAACATCTGGATTGTTGTAATGTAAATACATGAATGCAGTATCTGAATGCAAGAGAATCGCGGTCATTTACAAAGAAGATCGCGTGTAAGATAGTGATTCTTTTTTTTTATTAATCGTGCAGCCCTAGTAGCATAATCATAGCTTACATCAACTTTTACTAGCAGTGATTTTAAATGGATTTCTCCAAATAGCATGCAAAACTCTACCTGTCGAGTAGAAACTTCGCCACTGAGGCATCAGTGGGAAGCCCAACCTGTGCTTTTAGCAAATGCCAGCTTATGAAATATTCTCCCAAAAACACTCTGGTCTTGTTTCTTTCTTCAGAGTCCTTTCTCTTGTCATTAAATTTGTAGACACTTTTTCTATTGCGACCCTCAGACATTTTGAAATAAACACGACGAGAACGCAAACCGTAGCTCACCACACACCAACACCTGAAAGTGCGCATGCGCAGAAAGGGACGGGCACGTACAACGGCCTACGTAAACATATTACCAGAATGATTGACAACTAGGAAGACCAATAGTCTTAATTATCCACAAAAAGAACATCCTCCGCAATAACTTTAACGATAACAATGTAAAAAAAGAAAATAAATATTAGAATCTCCAAAACTAAAAATCGAATGTCAACCCACCAAACGAATATAATATTCTGAACTTCAGAACTTCTGCTTAACAGCTGAAGGGTTGTTTGAGAAAGTTCGCCCGCAGTTATGAGTCATCCAAAAATAGTTTTAATGATATTCGGGTCGTTTTAAAATACAGATGCTAATTAACTATTATAAACAATACTTTTAAAAAATGCAGGCAGGTCGGGTATAATATTTTTTTTTTGCGGTCCAAGTCGCAGGCGGGTTAGTTTAAAACGTTGGTCGGATGCGGGTTGTTTATACATTGACCCGCATGCATCACTGCAAAGTCAAAACATTAATAAAACGTATCACTGACTTTACTAAATTGTAGAAATACATTTAACCTACAAACAGACTGAAGTATTACATAGATGGCCTCTCCAAATTAACATTTTGCACGCTCTTACCTTCAAACAACTTGCCGGACAAACGTTCTCTTGCCACGTGGTGATGGTGGTGGTCCAACGTCTCAGGTGGAACTGCGCATGTGCAATCTTCGAAGTCTGTCGATGTCTATCGAGTTTCCCCGAATTTTGATGATGGTACTTTCTCACTCATACTTCTCAAGTAAAGGTTACTTAAGTATGAATAGTTTAATTACTTTCCACACCAAAATGTTGTGTCAACGTATTGTAAGCTAGTAGAGTCAACAAATTATGTAGCAACTAGTTATGATAACTATTTATTTTTAAGTAAAGTTAGCTATTACATTTTACAGTGTAGCGTTAAAATAACAAACTTAACTCTTTCGCCGCCATTGACGAGTTATCTCGGCAATCAAGAGAAAACGCTTCCCTGCCAATGACGAGTATTTCCGGCTTTCCGCAATACCGCTATTATCCACCAGGTGGCGCCCTTCCACAACTTTTTAAACCCAGAATTATTGCCCTACGGCAAGTGGCTGCGTGTCCGTGTCTGTTTTAAAGATTGCTCTGAATGGGATCTCTATGAAAAGTCTGTCACAAAAATGGAATTATCTCTGCTTTTTGCTCAAAATGTGGTGTTTTTGCAGAAACCTACCCATATTCAAGAGCTGATTACAAAAGAACTACTGAAGGTAGGATGAAAAGGTTTTTTTGTTTGAAAGCAGAGGGTCTGTTCTTTCATTTGGTATATTGTATTGTATGTTTATATATTTAAAGAAGAATATTTTCTGGAAGGCATTAAACTTTTGTGAAAATCAGGAAAAACACTGGTGCTGACTGGCAACTTTTTTTTAAAACGCTGGTGGCGAAAGAGTTAAGAGCGTGTTGACAAAACTGTACATCCCCTTTAAGCATCTATTGTGTCTGTCAGTTCCATATGTGACCCATGCAGTCTAAAAAAGTGGGAGGTTTTTATAAAAAAAATAAGTAGCCTACATTAATCCCTCGTCTAGCTATCCGAATATTCTTGTCATAAAGCATCTAAAATGATCGCTATTTGTATGTTTTCTGAGAGGTGCACCGTCCTAAATGATTAACCTAATAGTACAAAGATGCATGTCCATCCACATGTCTGACATTTTGGTTTCGGTTTAAAAACATGCAGGAATTTAAAAATAAAATGCAGGACTTGCTTGATGTTTAAAGGGTTATTAAGAGAGATAAAGTTCGGGAACTGATTTTTGTTAAAAGGTTATTAAGATCGACAAGACTTGCGCTGACTGACAGGTCCGAAACGCACAGACGCGCAAGTGCATGCAGCATATACACATATACAAAGAAGAGTTCAAAAACATCTGTTTTGACAAGAATTCACAAAAGCATAATAAGCATTACAAAAAACTTACTGAGCTCATTATTATCTATGTCCATACAGCGTTTCTGCGAACATAACAAAATGTTTTAAAAACGTTCTCATTAATCTTCATCTAAATAAATAAATAATCTGTTATTCGTTTAAAATTTCAAATAAAAGTATGCTCTATTATTTAAAAATCTATTATTTCATCTATGCATTTTCCACTTAACAAACCCTTTCTGAAATACCATTGGCCTTGTCTTAAATGTAAAAAGTATAAACAGGACAGCAAAATGTTACCATACCAACCATACATGCATTCATTTATTCATTCATTCATTCATATGTTAATAGCTGTGATTCGGCCTGGCAAACTCGATTCCTTTTAAGGATCCGGGTTATTGTGAGTCACTCACTAAAGTGATCCGGGTTGTGTGAGTCACTTGAGTCACTCGAGTCAGTATTGCTAAAGGAAACTCAGTACAGACCCACTTGTAACCGGCTGATCCGCGCGAGATTCTCAGAGCCGGAAACATTGCAGACCATGGGACTTATGAAACACTGCAGAAAACTGCTGTCATAGTAAAGCTGGCAACATGGCAGACTAAAAAATACCACATCTGAAGTATATATATTTGTTATTTTTATTTATCAGTTAAATCAGTTAAGTATTGCATACATTTTGATTCTGATTTACCCTTTAATCCAGAAATACAATCTATAGAATTTTTTAAGTCAAGTTTAAAAACATTGAAAAGGGGTTTATTTTTCATTAACTTCGATACCACATCTGAAATAGTGAGTCTTCCTACTACGTTATGGGTCAGAGCCGGAGAGTCTCGAGTCTGCAATGTTTCCGGCTGATCTGCGAATCTGCAGTGTTTCCGGCTCTGACTCGAGAGACAGTTCGCGCGGATCAGCCGGTTACGGATCAGCCGGTTACGAGTTGAGAGATTCTCGAGTCAGAGCCGGAAACATTGCAGATTCGCATGTCTCTCGAGTCCGCAATGTTTCCGGCTCTGAGTGAGAATCTCGGGTCGATTCGCGGCTCGCGCGGATCCGCAGGTCTCTCGAGTTTGCAATGTTTCCGGCTCTGAGTGAGAATCTCGGGTCAATTCGCGGCTCGCGCGGATCAGCAGGTCTCTCGAGTTTGCAATGTTTCCGGCTCTGAGTGAGAATCTCGGGTCAGTTCTCACGCAGATCAGACGGTTACGAGTGGATCTGTAGAGCGAGCGAAGTCTCATTAATAATGTTGAAGGAGGTTTGTGTGTGTGGTGGCGCTGTTTATGGCTTTACATTGAATTGTAGTAGGACTCAACTGATCCGGGTTAATGATACTAGAGACTCGCGACTCGTGAGTTAATTTAAAGATCCGGGTGAAAGATCCGAGTGAGTCACGACTCAAACAGGTCTAGCTGTGATTAATTGAACAGTTTCATAATGGTGCATCGTGTGCACTGGCTCAGGTGGGGCAGCCATCTTGGAAACTGGCAAAGGCATGGCGGCAGCCCTCTTGAGAACAGGTGCAGGCATGGCAACGGCCCTCTTGAGAACAGGTAAAGGCATGACGACGGCCCTCTTGAGAACAGGTGCAGGTATGGCTACAGCCATCTTGAAAACAGGTGCAGGCATGGCGGTAGCCATCCTGAGAACAGATACAGGCAAGGCGGTCTTCTTAGAGAAGGGTGTTTTTCTGATTGCCATCCTGGAACCTTGTGCTGGTTTAACAAATTAAGTGGCTAATGATGTGCACACAGGCATCAGTGACTGGCCTGGCTCTCCAGCACACGGAGCCTGTTGCCTACTGCCCCCCAAAAAAATGTCTAGGAGAGGTGTCCTCCTCTACTTCGCCCACAGTAAAGCAAGACCCGACCAGCAACAGAGAATGATCCAGAAACTGGACAAATGACCCCTGAGGACCATAATGGGTAAGATGAGTTTTGACAACCTGGCGCTGAAAACGCTCAAAACAGTGGACATGATCTCTCAGGACCTGAAGTGTGACAATCACATTGACTCCACTGTGAAAAGGCTCAACAGAGACTGTTCTTCCTTCGTCGTCTGTTATTGAGTCAGTTCTGTGCACTTCTATAACAGTTTGGTTTGGGTTAGCCAGCAAATCAGATATAAGAAGACTGCGACAGATTGTCAAGACAGCTGAAAGGATTATTGGTGTGCACCTGCCCAACCTTCAAGACTTGTACAATGCCAGAGTGAAGAAACGGGCAGGTAACAGATCCCTCTCACCCTGGACATAACCTTTTTGCACTTCTGCCCTCGTTACAAATTGTTAAAGATATAAGAACAGTTTTTCCCCAATGCTATTCCCAGTTTAAACTCATAAACATAGCATTTAGCCCTGGTTTAGTATTCACTTGTATAAATATATATATTCTATTTATCCTGCTGTATATACAATAAAAATGGGTATGTTCTGTTCCAAATGTATACCACATTGCTATTATTATTTATGTTTTCTTACCTATTTATCTGTTATTACTCACTTTCTTAGTTTTACTTTTAAAATGTTCTTTCTGTTCACATTTCATATGTAGGTATGTACCAAGAGCTCCTATAAACCACAACAAATTCCTTGTGTGCTTGTACACACCTGGCGAATAAAACTTAATCTGATTCTGAAAGTTCATCTAATTTTGAAAAGGAATATAATCCAAATTAAAACTGCAAGCAGTGATGGAAGGGCCCTCGCACACATGACTCCGCCATGCTGTGGCATAAGAATGAAAGGGAACAGTAGTAAATAGGCATTTAAGCATGTAAATATAGGTGAACCATTTAAAAGTGTAGTATAATGTGCCACATTTCCTGTTGCTAATTACAAATGACAGCGAGGTAGCATCGTGTAAGATAGCATGAGAGAGAGAGAGTGAGAGAGAGAGCGAGTGTGTGTGAGTATGAGTGACTACATGTAAATATTGGCACTTAGATGTGTTCAGTCCAGGACTCTTATCAATCATGTGAAGTTTGGGACAAATCCGACATTGCATTATCATTGTAAACATGTTGCTTCCTGTTACCAGCTGGTGGCACTATGACCATAACTGACTATTGGCATCATAGTAACAAAGTAACACGTTTCTGTAACTCCACTACTTTTAGCAGTAACGAGCATGTAACGAAGTATTTTTTTATAAAATAACGCATTTACTGAAATTTAAATGAGTTCGTTACTCGCGTTACTCTATTTTGTAAAAATTAGACAAGACATATCTGATGTCGCAGGACCGTAGTTTGCAGCGCAATGATTCATTACACTTCATCATAGCTGACAGTGCATATAGAATGAACATGAAAAATCTGAACGGGACAACATACCTTTGTTTAAAAATTGTGCGCAAGTCATAATCCATCCAGGCTCATGTTTGTAAATGATCTTCACCAAGCAATCGCAGTATGACATCAACTTGCATTTGTAGTCCACAAAGGTAATAAATCTAAGAAATGTTCATATATTCCTAGATGTTTACATCGGCTTCATGGAAGAGAATGATCCGCGATTGTTGTTTCCACTAAAATATTCACACTGCGCTGTACACCCGTGTTAAAACTCCATAGTATGTGTGAGCTCGCTTTTAGTTTTGGTTTCAGTCTCTCCGTATCCGAACAAACAATCCACTCGCTCTGTGTCTGTCTGACAAAACAATCCACTCGCTCTGTGTCCGTCCGACAAAACAATCCACGTAGCCTACTCCGTTTTCTGATTAAATATCTTCCTTTAATCCTGTGTATCATTTAAATCCAACAGAAATCAAACAATATATGACCAAAGAGCGCAGTCCCTGCGGCAAGCTTCACAAGCTGTGTTCCAATGCAAGGGCTGCACTCTACTAAGCATGTGATAAAAGGTGAGCACTCGGCCTTTCAAGGCGCTCAGAAGTTCGCGAATAGAACTGAAATGAGACGGTCTAACCTTCGGAGGACCCATAATTTGCCTCAACTGGTGCACGCGCATCGCGCCTGTCAGCAGGACACAGCAGAGACGTTTCTAACTTATTAAAATAAATATGAAATCAGAAAAATTATAATTTATTTTAGAAAATATGACATGTTGACACAATTGTCTCCAAGTTTTTAAAGACACTACACAATTGTAACACATTATATATTTTAGTAAACATGCAGAATATTTGTCTAAATGGTCTAAATGATATACATAAATAAACTAAGTTTACATATTAAGATAATTTCTAACAAAAATATTCAAAGGTTGAATCTAAAGCAAAATAGGCTCCTACAGTATGTGATATATTAGAGTCTTACGTGTAAAATAGCCCATCCATATCATTTTACTGTTTGACTGTTCAGTACTGTTCATATTTACATTTAAAAAGCAGACATACAAGTAACTAATTACTTTTGATATACAGTAACTGGTAGAGTAATTCAGTTACTTTTAAAAGAAGTAACTAGTAACTGTAACTAATTACTAATTTTCAGTAACTTGCCCAACACTATTGACATGTAGATGTGTTCAGTCCAGGACTCTTATTAATCATGTGAAGTTAGGGAAAGATCGGACATTGCATAATCAGTGTAAACATGTCACTTCCTGTTGCCAGCTGGTGGCGCTGTGACCATAAGTGACTATTGACATGTAGATGTGTTCAGTCCAGGACTCTTATTAATCATGTGAAGTTTGGGACAGATCAGACATTGCATAATCATTGTAAACATGTCACTTCCTGTTGCCAGCTGGTGGCGCTATAACCATAAGTGACTATTGACATGTAGATGTGTTCAGTCCAGGACTCTTATTAATCATGTGAAGTTAGGGAAAGATCGGACATTGCATAATCACTGTAAACATGTCACTTCCTGTTGCCAGCTGGTGGCGCTATGACTATAAGTGACTATTGACATGTAGATGTGTTCAGTCCAGGACTCTTTTTAATCATGTGAAGTTTGGGACAGATTGGACATTGCATAATCACTGTAAACATGTCACTTCCTGTTGCCAGCTGGTGGCGCTATAACAATAAGTGACTATTGACATGTAGATGTGTTCAGTCCATGACTCTTATTAATCATGTGAAGTTAGGGAAAGATCGGACATTGCATAATCAGTGTAAACATGTCACTTCCTGTTGCCAGCTGGTGGCGCTATGACCATAAGTGACTATTGACATGTAGATGTGTTCAGTCCAGGACTCTTTTTAATCATGTGAAGTTTGGGACAGATTGGACATTGCATGATCATTGTAAACATGTCACTTCCTGTTGCCAGCTGGTGGCGCTATAACCATAAGTGACTATTGACATGTAGATATATTCAGGTCAGGAGTCTTAGCAATCATGTGAAGTTTGGAACAGATCGGACACTGTATGCCTGAGTTCCAGCAACCTGTTTCATAGCGAAACAGACACCAATTTTAATATAGAATCAAATCCTTCGCAATTTAGCATCACAAAGGCCTTAAGATGACAATCACCAAATATGAAGATGATCCGACTAAAACTGTAGGAGGAGTTAGTTAAAGTATGACTGCTGGAAATTAGAAAAACTGAGCCAAAATCTGAGAAATAATTCAAAATAGCTGACTTCCTGTTTGGTGTAGGGCGTTGCTCTATGAGACTTTTTTGTAGGGCTTGTAATAATACATGAGCATACAGAAATTCGTAATTGTAAGTTAAACACAGTCCAAGGGCTGCTTCATTCAATATTTGAAAGTGGCGCTAAAACATGTTCCTTCAGGTTGCCAGCTGGTGGCGCTATGGCTATAAATGAAAATTGTTATGTAGATGTGTTCAGGTCAGGACTCTTAGCAATCATGTGAAATTTGGGACAGATCGGACATTGTATGCATGAGTTCCAGCAACTTCCTGTTTCATGACAAAACATCAAAATTTGTCGGGCCAGAACTGACACAAATTTTTATGTAGAGTCAAATGCAATTTAGCATCACCAAGGCCTTAAGATGACACTCACCAAATATGATGATGATCCGACGAAAACTGTAGGAGGAATTCAGTAAAGTATGACGCCTGGAAATGACAAAAACTGCGCCCAAATCACAAAATAACTCTGAATAGCTGACTTCCTGTTTGGTTTACAGCTTCACTCCAAGAGACTTTTTTGTAGGTTTTTACATGCTACAGAAGGGTACCGAATTTCAAAATTGTACGTCAAACACAGTCCGAGGGCTGCTTAGTTAAAAATTTGTAGGTGGCGCCATTTTCCCACGCTTAATTCCAAATCCTACACCACATGTAAATTTTCATCACTCTTGACATCTGTGCAAAATTTCATGAGTTTTCGAGCATGTTTAGGCCCTCTAAAGTCCCGCTGAAGTCGGAGAAGAAAAAGAAAAAAAAAATAATAATAATAATAACTCCTTGAAGAACAATAGGGTCCTCACACCCCGGTGTGCTCGGGCCCTAATAACTCCTTGAAGAACAATAGGGTCCTCACACCCCGGTGTGCTCGGGCCCTAATAAACCAGGGAGAAGTGGTTTCTGAAGTCCGTACATGGTGAGACAGCTCCAGGTAGATCTTTAGGGAAACATCAGAGCTATAAAAAAAAATCTTCAAAAGGGTCAAGAAGAACTTTCAACTTAACATAATCAGTGTATTTCCTAAGTGAATAATCTAGCAACACATGTTAAGGAACTTCACACTAAACTAGAGTAAATTTCAAATGTGTGGTAAAAGAAGACATTTAGTCCTGAAAATGTATTTATTTATTGTACATATTTCCTGTATTTTCTGTTTATATCTTAATAAAATTAAAAAATAAATATGGCTGGACATTAAAACTTCTAAAACAACAAGTCTGGTGGTGGTGGTGGCCTAAGACTTTTGCACAGTACTGTATACTCGTTCCTATATATTCTGACTGAATCAGTCTCATGCCATCCTTCCTTCATTTCTATTACTCCAATCCCTTAAGTGGCCATGGTGGCATCTATAAAATCTACAACTGCAGGATGTTGATTTTTGGCAGACGTGGATTTAGGGATGTGGACTGATGTAAAACATCATGTCAAGTACTGTGAAACATGCCAAAAATTTAAATATGAAAATCAAAAATCAGTTGGCAAATTACAATCAGTCACGATACGTCTACTCAATAAAATGGTGGAAGTAGAAAAAATAGAACCTTTGCCATTCAGTACACACATCATGAATACCTTCTAGTTTTCGTAGATTACTTCTCGCGATAAGTTGAGTTCTTTTCTTTCCAATTAAAACTAACTGAAATCCTCACCCAATGGGCCTTACCAGACTTTATCTTAACTGATTGTGGGACCCAGTTCACTTCCTGCATCTTCAGAGAGCTGTGTGCAAATATATAACCCAAATATTAACAACTGCATTTCACCCACAGACAAATAGGAGGGAAGGAGTTAACCACAACTTAAAATGCATAATTTCCTTATATGTGGACGAAACCTAAAAAAAAAATCAGTCGTATAGAAAAGCACTGGCATGTCCCCTGCAGAACTCTAGCTGGGTAGAAAACTACAAGGCCTAATGGACACAAATTAGTTGAATGTAAAAACCTGTTACGTCCAGTCCAGGCTATGATGTGGTTAATCACCAAGTCAAATGCTAAAGAATTCTGCAAAAAGTTTAGAACGACAACTAAAGACTTACAATTAAAGAATTCCCACAGTCCACTGCACAATAACATTTCAGTGCAAAATTATTAGATGGCACTGGAAACAATCAGGGAGGATGTCCGAACAGTGTACATTTGTAATTTGAAACCGTGTTACCAAACGGTTGAGAAGTTAGAAGCCCAGGAAAAAAACAAGATATTCCAGCAAAATTTAGCATATTTCTCAGTGTGAGCGTCATGACTGTTTTCTTTCATTAGAATGTTTCTTTTGATTATTTAAACAATTCTTTATGATAATTATTATAAATATTTAAAGAGTAATTAAACCCTAAACCAACTTTTTTTAGTTAATGATCTGTAAGAATTATGCTTTATTAGTGATGTTCATTGATTTAAGTCATTTTTTTGACATTTGGATATAAAGTGTTTAATACTACAATATATGGTGTAAAAACGTCTGAGTGCTGCCCTCTTCAGGTTGTACGGTGGCTACTGCAGTTGAAGTTTCCTATTGGATGTTGGGTCTAAAAAATAACTTGTGACGTAAGCAGGTTCAAGCTCACCACGCTCTTGTTACGATCTCACCACACACTTGGTACGAGCTTAGTTCATCCCCTCTATCTCCATTGGGATCTGCCCACTTTTCTTGCATTTTTCAAATATTTCCAGTGGGTGGAGTCAGGCTCTGACCAGGGGTTTAGTTACGCTTTAAAGCAACACTAAAGAGTTTTTGCTCTTTGCTCCCCCTACAGGTTAGAAGCAGAATTGTCCATTACCACTGTCGTAAATACTGCAGCATAGCTGGCTCTGATTGGATTGTAAGTCTGCCGTAAAGCAAGTTTTTGTAGTTTTCACTGGAAACTTCTTTAGTGCGGTTTTGGCTGATAGAGGGCTGCAAAAGCGAAAGTGCCGTTCACCCTGTTTCGAGTGGATGAACGACTGAAACTTTTTTGGAAACGTTATTTTAAGGTAAAAAAAACTCTTTAGTGTTGCTTTAAGTAACCTTTCCTCATACATAAGCTATTTTTTACACAAAATCCAATATCCGTCGTGTTATCCTGTCATATATCTCCCTTTTCCCAAAACTTCACTGCAGAATGCAATAAATCCGCTCAACGTATTACAGTGCACCATTCCACACATTGTAACCAACAATGGCGGTGCGTTGTATACACACAGAATCCTAGTTTTCCTTATCTACTTCATACTTCGTGATAAACAAACAATTCAATTCAATTCAATTCAATTCAATTCAATTCAATTCAATTCAATTCAATTCAATTTTATTTATATAGCGCTTTTCACAAGTGTTAATTGTTGCAAAGCAGCTTTACATGAGAAGATTTAGAGGAGCACACAGAAAATCAATAGATAATATAAGAAGTAGAGAAAGTGGTTAAACAGTACAAGCGAGCGTATTAATAATGTAACGTATACAGTAAAGTGCTAAGTTAAGCCAAAGTTGGCTGACTCTCCCTGGGACGAAAAAACCCCTAGGAAAAAACCCAATGGGAAAAACTCCTAGAAGGACAAAAACCCTTGGGAGGAATTAATATATATTTATATATATATATAGATATGGTAGGGATAGGAGGCGGGTAAGCGAATTAAACTGGTTTAGCCGGTGGTCGTTGGTCGGGCATCGGCTGGTCATCACGTTGAAGGACAGCCAGTGGATCAGTGGTGCGATGATCTTCACAGCAACAGGAACTGGGTCTGTTTGTCTCATTGTCCTCGTGGTCGAGGACATGACAGGGAGAGAAAAACAGAATTCTATTAGCGTAGGGGCCGTTCGCATGTAATGCAAGTGTCAAACATTATAGTGGTTCAAGTCAGCTCGGTTCCAGACAGGCTAACTATTGCGGCAATAGTATATTACCCATATGAGGTATGTGAGTGCTTTTGTTCTAGACAAACTAACTACTGCGGGAAAAGTACATTTACTGGACATTTTATGTGAATGCTTTGTTAAAGAAGAATGTCTTAAGTTTAGATTTAAATTGATCGACTGTGTCTGAAACTCGAACATTATTTGGTAAATCATTCCAGAGCTTAGGGGCTAAGTAGGAAAAGGATCTACCACCTTTAGACACTTTTAATATTCTAGGGATAATTAAGTGACCAGAATTTTGTGAGCGCAGTTTACGTGATGGATTGTATTCTGATAGTAGTTCTTTAATATACGAGGGCGCTAGGCCATTTAAGGCTTTGTAGGTGATTAGTAATATTTTAAATTGTATGCGATATTTAACTGGTAGCCAGTGTAAAGATGCCAGAATTGGACTGATGTGGTCATACTTTTTAGATCGAGTAAGCACTCTTGCGGCGGCGTTTTGAACCAGCTGTAGCTTGTTTACCTGATTTGCATGGCATCCCCCGAGTAACGAGTTACAATAGTCTATTCTAGAGGTCATAAAAGCATGGATAAGCTTTTCTGCGTCTGATGCAGACAGCATATGGCATTTTTTTGAGATATTTCTAAGATGGAAGAATGCTGTGCGGCAGACGTTGGCGATATGACTATCGAAAGATAGATTGCTGTCGAACATTACGCCTAAATTCTTAACCGTGGAAGATGGCACCACCGTGCAGCCATCTATGGGCAACTTGTAATCTGACATATTATGTTTGTAGCGATTCGGTTCAATAAGAAGTATCTCTGTCTTATTGGAGTTTAGCATAAGAAAGTTATGTGCCATCCAGTCCCTAATATCACTAATGCAGTCTGTTAGCTTAGAAAACTGGTGGGTTTTGCTAGGATGCGACGAGATGTAAAGCTGGGTATCATCCGCATAGCAGTGAAAACTTATGTTATGTTTCCTGATAATGTCTCCTAGAGGTAACATATATAACGAGAATAGGATAGGGCCTAGAACTGATCCCTGAGGTACGCCGTATTTAATGGGGGAGTGATATGACTCTTCCTCATTTACATAAACAAAGTGATATCGATTGGTTAGATATGATCTGAACCAGGCTAACGCCTGACCACTGATGCCAACATAGTTTTCTAGTCTATTGAGTAAGATTGTGTGATCTATTGTGTCAAAGGCTGCACTAAGGTCTAGTAATATAAGGATTGAGATTTCACCACGATCGGATGTTAATAGGAGGTCATTTGTAACTCTAAGCAGCGCTGTCTCTGTGCTATGGTGGGGCCTGAATCCTGATTGGAACTTTTCATTTGTATTATTATTTTCTACGAATGTGCGTAGCTGGCTTGCCACTACTTTTTCTAATATTTTAGAAAGAAAAGGTAGATTTGAGATTGGTCTAAAGTTATTAAGATCTCCCTGCACTGTAAAAAATTTGTTGTAATTTTGCAGCTGGTTGCCAGTAACTTACTGTAGAAGATAAAGACTGAAAATGTTTCATATTCATTTAACTTTGAACAAACTGTTGCCAGTAAATAACATAAATGTAAAATCTACAGTAAGTTACTGGCAGCTAGTTGCACTGTAAAAAATGTCTGTAGAAATTACAGTATTAATGGGTATTACTGGCAACTAGCTGCCAGTAACTTACTGTAGATTTTACATTTATGTTATTTACTGGCAACATTTTGTTCAAAGTTAAATGAACATGAAAAATTTTTTGACTTTATCTTCTACAGTAAGTTACTGGCAACCAGCTGCAAAATTACAGCAATTTTTTTAGAGTGTGCCAGTAATACACAGTAAAACTGTAATTTATACAGACATTTTTGACAGTGTGGTCAAGGTTTGGTTTTTTAATGAGCGGTCTAATAACTGCTAGTTTGAAAGCTGTTGGAACGTATCCTAATTCTAGAGATGAGTTAAAGATATTAAGTACCGTGTCTGACACTACATGAAATACCTCTTTTAGTAATTTTGTGGGAACGGGGTCTAGTATACAGGACGATGATTTGGATGACATTACTAGTTTAGAGAGCTCTTCTATTGTAGTAGGATTAAATGACTCAAGATGTTCGTTTGGTAATCTAGTGGAAAATGTACTATTGGGTAGAGTGGTGGCTGCTTGCCTAGTTTCTATGTTTTCCCTAATAAACATAATTTTGTTAGTAAAGAAGTTCATGAAGTCATCACTATTGTGTTGGAGTTTACTATTGGTTTCTGTTTGTTCTTTGTTTCTAGTCAGTTTCGCAACTGTGCTAAATAGGAAACGAGGGTTGTTATGATTTTCTTTAATAAGCGTACTGAGATAGGAAGATCTGTCAGTTTTAATAGCCTGTCTGTAGTGTTGAACACTCCCTTTCCATGCTGAACGCCATACCTCTAACTTTGTGCTTCGGTAGTTTCTTTCCATTTTTCTAGCTACTTTTTTAAGGGCTGCAGTATGATGGTCATACCATGGAGCTGGCGGTTTTTCTTTGATTCTCTTTTTTCAAATGGGAGCAACGGCATCCAACGTGCTAGAGCAGACGTTGTTCAGGTTTTCTATTATAATATCTAGATCTTCACGGTTATCTGCTACATGTTTCATTTGAGACAGGTCTGGAAGAGTGCTAATAAAGCTATCTTTAGTGGTGGAAATTATTGTTCTGGCTAATCTGTAGCATGTTGTAGACTGAGCGGTCCTATCTAGAAGTATTGTGTATGACAGAAGGCAATGGTCTGAAACGGCATCGCTCTGGGGTGATATTTCGATGTCATTAATATTGAGTCCGAGTGACAGAATTAAGTCTAGTGTGTGATTACGAGTATGCGTGGGCCTTGACACGTTTTGTTTAATGCAGAGAGAATTTAGAACATCCATAAACGCAAATCCTAATGCATCTTTTGGATTATCCACATGGATATTAAAATCACCAACGATAAGAGCTTTATCTACAGTGACTGTAAGCTCAGATAGGAAGTCTGCTATTTCTTTAAGAAAATCTGTGTTGTGGCCCGGAGGCCTATATATGGTAGCTAAAGTGAACGAAAGCCGTTTGTTGTTGCGATCAGTTATTTCCATATTTAAAGCAACACTATGTAGTTTTTTACCTTTAAATAATGTCTCTTAAATTATTTCAGTGATAGAACAACTTTTAACTGGACAAATTGTACTGCTGCTGCAACCTGAGCAGCCTCCTAGCTGCTAAAAGCACACTCTGAAAGTGCCGGTGGAGGGTAGTGCACACAGCCCCGCCCCTCCCCCTGCCTGCAGAAGAGTGTCTGATACCAGGCACTGTTGCGCTTTTCAACCACATGGGGGAGCTGTAAGTCATTTTTACATGGAAACTACATAGTGTTGCTTTAACAGTATTATTTCAAACTAATTAAACTTTAGGTTGGATTTATGGTTTACTTTGAATATTTTATTGTATATTGTAGCTACACCACCCCCTCTCCCTTTTAGACGAGGAACATGTTTATAATAATAGTCTTGTGGGGTGGATTCGTTTAAACTGGTGTAATCGTCTGCTTTAAGCCAGGTTTCTGTTAAACAGAGTGCATCTAAGTTTTGGTCAGTAATTATTTCATTGATAATTGGTTCTTTATTGGTAAGCGATCTAATGTTAAGAAGGCCGAATTTTAACATTTGAGTTTCATCTGTTAATTTATTGTGTTCTAATTTTATGTTAATAAGATTTGTACGAGACGAGGTAAACGGTGCTCTGTATTTATTTGTTCTAGGAACAGACACAGTCGAGATGTGTTGGTACTCTGTTAAAAAAGGCTCTATGTGCTGGGATATATGTGATCTTGACATGTCAAGGCAGCTAACAGACTGATGGGTAAGCCGATCTGTCTGTTTCCTGACCTGGGCCCTGGATAGTCAGACAATATCAAAAGTAAGACTATTGGTCAGATTTCTAGAGAGTATAGCACTTCCTTCCGGAGACGGATGGAGGCCATCTCTCTTTAGCAGGTCAGGTCTTCCCCGGAAATGCTTCCAATTGTCTATAAACCCTACGTTATGCTGAGGGCACCACTTTGACATTCAGCCATGAAGAGACACTAATCTATTGTAAGTTTCATCCCCCCGGTAGGCGGGGAGGGGACCAGAGCAAATTTCATTGTCTGACATTGTTTTTGCAATTTCACACACCTCTTTAATAGTATCTTTGGTGATCTTCGACTGGCGGAGTCTGGTGTCATTCGTGCCGGCGTGAATAACAATCTTAGAAAACTTACGGTTAGCATTAGCCAGCACTTTAAGTTTGGATCTAATGTCAGACGCTCTGGCTCCCGGTATACAATAGACTATGGTGGCTGGTGCCTCAATGCCAACGTTCCTGAGTATAGAACCTCCAATAACCAGGGCACCTTTAACAGATGTCTCAGCTGGTGTATTGCTGAGTGGAGAAAATCTGTTTGATATTAAAACAGGAACGTGATTTGGATGCCGAATGTGACTAGGCCGCCTGACAGTCACCCAGTTAGTCAGCCGCCTTGACTCTGAAGTCGGAACCGAGCCATGTGTATTACGCTTAACACTAGGTGCACCCGAAACAGTGTTTGTAACATTAACATTAGCGGTCTTACTGTCCTCAACTAGCGTTCGGATGCGCGCTTCTAGTTCTGCAACCTTCTCCGTCAGCCTTACTACTTCAATACACTTAGCACATGTAAACCCCTCGATGCTGACGGAAGAAGCTAAACTGTACATGTGGCAATTAGTGCAGGTTACAATGACAAGCGGAGTCTTACCGTTTTCATGCTGGGCGATGGCGTCTCCGTTCGCCCGAACGCGGTCCGTGAAGCTGCATCGAGATGGGTGCTCGCTCGTTGTGTGCCTCGGTCGTCTCCGGGTGTCTGGAGCCAGGGTGATGTGAGGCACGCTATACCGCCTGGTACGAATGCCGGGCCACAACTCCTCCACAGCTTCCCGCTCTGGTGAGGAAAGGTCTGAAAAACATACATCGGATGAGTCCGCCATTAGATCGAAAAGGAAGGCAGATTTACAGTAAACAGACAGTGAGCAAGTGCTAACTTCAACCGGCACGTGTGTTGATGCTAGCGGGCTATATGCTAACACTAGGTGTTTACTAGTGAAAGATCGTTTTACTTATTAATACTGTTCAATAATCGTCACGGTAAAGTATTCCTGCAATAAACTAGTACGTTATATTATATAGATAGGAACGAGATAGTAAGAAAATAGGATTTAGATGATGAACTCGACGGAGCTCCAATGCACGGAGCAGCGTTTCCCCGTTTGCTGATGCTAGCGGGCTATATGCTAATACTGGGTGTTTACCAGTGATAAATCGTTTCACTTATTGTTGAATAATCGTCACGGTAAAGTATTCCTAAGATGAACTAGCAAGTTATATTATATAGATAGGAACAAGATAGTAAGAAATTAAGATTTAGATGATGAACTCGACGGAGCTCCGATAACAGTTTTGCCTCTCTCTTGCGTCTCTCCCTTGCGTCTCTCTCTTGCGGCTCTCTCTTTCGTCTCTCTCTTGCGTCTCTCTCTTGCGTCTCTCTCTTGCGTTATAATAACACAACATATACCAAAAGTCATAGGACATGCGTCATTCTCCAGCACCCAACCACTGTACTAGGAGTATCGTCTCCCAAGGACCCTGTGTTGCCCTCTGCAGTCCAATCCACAAACAAACAAAAACAAAATAATACTTTGATGGCATTGATAAACCTGTGGTGGTTTTTAGTGGCAAGGAAGAAACATAAGCCATGAAAATTGAATAATTTACGTGAGAGGCACTCTGGTGAAGGAAAAATGCAGACTGTTGCTTATTCTCACACGACAGCATCAAGCTTCTGTCATGCTAACACACTGACCTCTGAGGATCTTATGAAAAACTTTCCATTATTTTACTCGAAGTCAACGAAAATCGAGCAGGACCAAAACATTTTACAGCTGATCACTTTCAAAAAAGTTCAGCAATGACGTCCCAAGGATAACAGCAGCAATGCCAGTGTTCTTAATATGACAAAGTGTTTTGATTAATGCCATTAATGTTTTTTTTTTTGGTCCAACCTTGGATTGAATTTGCTGGGACATCCACTCTTTTGAAGGTTGGCAGCTGTCTTACATGTTTGCCACTTGTAAATAATCTTCCTCACTGTGTAATGAGTAATGTAGTACTGTAGTAAATGCCAAGGCGGTGTACACACAGAAAATGGTGCTAAATAGCAATAAAAATGCTATAAACTGCTTTAATTGCTGCTATATAGCATACATAGAAACATGAATGGTGTTATAGCACAACTACATATGATTCTACATTATACAATAGGTGGTACACTACTGGTGAAAAGTTTTGAAACACTTAACTTAAATGTTAACAAGGAGCGTTTAATTTAAGGGTGTATGGTTAAATGCACATGTATATACATGTGCCAAACAGATTCATTTCTGTTATTAGAAAGTAATTGTGAACTTCTTCAATATTTTTTTAAATGTATCATAAGGTGAAACTTCAAGAAGCTTCTTGATAAAATGGCATGAGTACGGTTTTGCGGTTTCTATAGACCAGTTCAAGAGATGTAAACAACACTGGTCCAGGAGCACTTCCTGTTTCCGTTTTTTAAAACTAGATAAACGTTGGGATAAAATAAACCAACAGAACATATAAACCTGAATTAACTGAAGTTAAACAAACATCTTAAAGACAATAATATATGTAAAATAAAAAAATAACTGTCACAAACTGTAACAGGAAGTGTTTCTGGACCAGTGTTGTTTACATCATTTGAACTGGTCTATAGGCAAAGGGCGACTGCACTTCAGATGATAAAATATAACAGATTATTGATTTATTTTGGATGCTTTTATTCACAACATAATTTCCACAGTTAAATTCGTGTTATGCCATAGTTTCTATAAGTTTATTATTATTCTAATGTGGAAAAAATATAAATAAAAAAAAACGTTTGATCGGTAGTGTATATAGCACTTAAAGTGGTTCCCCCATGATTACGAGCCAGTGAACCACTTTTAGTGCTATTTAGCACCATTTTTAGAGTGTATAATTCTGATACATTACCAGTCAAAATGATAAACACAGCTGACTGATTAATCTTGATTCTAGATTTTTGTTTATTGTTTTTAAACCATTGCATTTGAGGGTTTATAATGCTTAAAAGTTATTTGTTTTTCTTTATTCTGGGTGGTGAAATACATTCATAACGTGGTCGTCACAATTTTATTACTGTTTTAAAATAATGATATCATTAACAAGATTTTTCTTTTAATATATTCAGTTTAGAAACATGGCTTATGGTCTTTTGTTTTCTGTGTCTTTCAGGGTTGGGAAGAGAGTGTGGATGCAGCTGTCTCTCACCTCTTAAAAACATGTTTATCACGCAGCCCCAAAGATCAGGCCATCAGTCTCAGCACTAGCTCACTGACCATCCCTAAAGACACGTCACGCCTGAAAAAGCACATTACTCAGCTATGTGATCGCTTAGGCAAGGGTGGTCGTCTTACTCTCTCCTCAGATGCCAGTGTCCCTACAACTGTCACAATGCAAGGTCAGAATCTTCTAAATTTGGTTGCTATCATGTACAGAACAGTAGATCATCAACCAGAACCAGCTTTACCACTGTGTTTGCCTCTTCAGTAAATACAGGCCATTTAACATCATGGGGCAGTTTCAAAGACAGGGTTTAGGTTAATACAGGACTTTGCCTTAGTGATATTAGGGTATGTAAGTAGTTAAACATTAAATGTTAGTTAAATGTTAAAAAGCACCTATTATGCTAATATTTAGCACGTTAGCACGTTATTGTAATATCCCATAGTACATACAAGTTGTTAAAACTTGAACTAATGCATTATGAGTCTTATAAATTGCTTACATACCTCACAGATTTTTCCCTGTCTGGGAAACGCTCGGATTGAAAGGTTACGCCCCTGACTACGCATGGGTTTTCCGGTTCTGACTGAGATTCACAGACATGAATGTAAACAACCAGTTATATTTCTCCATAAACGATGGTGTCTGTACAGTACTGCCTTACCACTTCGAGCTCGATCCATAGAGTTTAGACGGCCGTTACGATATAAACGATGAACGCAATTGGATTTAATTTTTTTAGGTGTCTTAGCTCTGCCAGAATGCTAAAGGAAGACCAAAATGTGTTGCAAAGACATCCAAAAGGTAATTATAATGTACTACATTGCTGTGCAAACTATATGGAAACACCAAATGTAGCACAGAAAGAATTTGTTGAAATGATTATAAAACGATTTCATTTGTTATTTTCTTTGTTAACATTATTTTACTATAGTAAACTTTATTATAAAAGATTGATTACATACTATATTACTGTGCAAACTATGGAAACACCGAATGTAGCACATGAAGTATTCATTGAAATGAATGTTATTTCTACATTATTTTACTATAGTAAACTTTATTTCGAAAGTCTGCTTACTTATAAGTGCTATGTTATTACTTATTAGGTTTTTAGGAGAATGCAACAGGTTCCAGGGCCTCTTACCTGTGTGATTCATCATCCAGGTTTTGCACAAATTGTCTAAATCCCTACACACAGAACATTTATTTTACCGGATTTTGCTGCAAATCTGAAATCTCAGGCTACGGAAGGCAAAGGCACCCACTGATGATGGTGATGGAAACATTGTGAAACGACGCTGCTTCCTGGGTTCCTATGATTATGCAGAGAAAAAAAACTTTGTTATACATTTAAGACTGGTGGTATCAGTAGCTAAATACATCATATGTGTTACATACCTTTGCTCCTCATATGCCAGTCTGACTCATTGTACTGTGTGTAATGATGTTGCATGTTTGGCATTATACATCACGTCTACTGCTGCCTACAGTATAGAAGGATGTGTCCTGCTGCGAATCTAGGATATAGACAAATAAAACAAACATGTAATCAGTCAAAAACAAATATTATAACAATAGGGTACAACAACTATAAATCGTTAGACTATTCATTAAAACGTTCATGTATTACATATTACATGCCCCAACATACGCAACACACATTACATGTTTACTTTGTCTCAAAATCAAAGAAAGCTTCAAGTAAATACAACAGTAAAATAAACAAATCATCTGTAATGTTTCTTAGAGTCTCTTGAGTCTCTTACATCAATAAGAAAACGATAGTCTGCATAATTCAACATACACATGGGTAAATATGGTACGTTGTGTATGATGAAATACAGTACTACAACACAAAAACATTAGCTTGCAAGCTTAGCTGTACACGCACATGTTGAGCTCCGGTAACTTAAAAGATAAATTATAAACATGGATACTTACAGCTTGTGATCCAGAAGTGCACAGTAATCCAACTTTCAGGAGGAGACAACGCGCAAATCCAGCTTCGGTTCATGAAGCAGTCATTGTGAAAACTCCGTGAACTTACAAACAACTTCTGACTGGATTTTGCCGGAACCGTATTAAACATAATGTCCTCTGTGGAAGTCCATAAAGTGCTATTTTGCCCTCGCATCTAAAGAGACAGCGAGAGATTTAATCGCTTAAACGATGAAACACGTTTACAAACACACTCGAAACAGATGGACTCCCCAACCTCTGCCATTTCAGCTCTGAGCTCTCCACCCCCGTCTTTGAGGGCGTACCCAAGCAAAGCAGAGAGGGCTGAACTATGATAATGTTGGTCTTGTCTACGACGTCACCAATCCCAGGAAGTAAACTGTTGCCTACAATCCGAGTGTTTTTTGTAGTCCTAGAACGTTAGAGACGATAACTCGTGTCATCGTTTTCTTTGAGGTATGTACTTTTTGAATATCGTTAACATGTACTAATACACACCTACACACAAAAGGATGTTTAAAAACGTGAATATAATAGATGCTCTTTAACTAACGATCTTTGGAGGGACATAAGGCATCAATGATGTGCTTCCACTAAGCCTAGTTACAGTTAATGTTATAATGATTGTGATTTCTTAATGTGCATCAGGAATAAGCTACATGTCAAACATTTACACAGACTTTTAAATACTGGAGCTTACAACATAATGGTAGTAATTAACACGGTTCAAAACTAAATGTTCTATATGAATTAAAATGATTTAAATCATGGTTACAATTACAAATATTATCAATTATCTAGGACAATAACATGAAAGCCTATTTTTAGATATTAACCTCTTACACTCTGAGGCTATTTTGGGGATTTCCACCTGGATTTGGCCTACCCAATTTAAAAAGCTTCCCATACCCACAAGCAGAGGTGCACATACAAAAGTGTGGTATCATTTTACAGGAAAGTAAAAAAGTGCTTAACATGGTTGTATGTGTTGTTAGTTCTCTAATAAACACAAAAATAAATAGGCGCTTTTTGATGTTTTTTTCTAAAGTCTGTATTTAAAAGTGTATAACTCTGGCCTTGAGTGGTAACGAAACCTGCAGATAGTTTTGTTTGAGTCCAGCAATTGCCAGCTTACAGAGGGAAAAGGATTTTTTTTCTCTATCATAATAAATGCAAAAGTTATTTTACTCCAACTGATGGGAGGAATAATACCCTTTTTGTATTTAATTTCTGCCTAAAATATTTGAAGTGCTACCATAACCACATTAAGTGGCTTAAATGCAATATCTTTATATCATTTTGCAGAAAACCCTTTGAAGTTACATAAAAAGCTGCTGTTTGTGATAATTATTGTTATTTATGTTGATTTCCATATGATGAAACACCAAATTTTCTTTTTTTATGTTGTAAACACTGTCTTTGATCGTGTATAACTCTGGTTTTGTGTGCTCTAGCAGACTGCAGACAGTTCTGGTTGTTACCAGCAGCAGACAGTAAACACCCAAAAAAGAATGAACTCTTTAGCATGTCGCATTCAAAAGTTATTCTTATTTTACTGAAGGGTGTGAAAATACATTTGTCATATAAATATTATTTTTTTGTTTTGCACATATAATAAATAGCAAGGGATTAATAATGCGCACAACCAAAGATGCTGTGAATGGACTCATTGTTTAGAGTAGGACCTATAAAAGATGGTGTATCATTTGTGGCTATCTGAGGCATTCACACTCAAGTTTCCCATATGTTTACAAAAGACGATTTTTTTACATAATTATTTATTCGACAGTCGATTCAATTCAATTTTTTATTTTATATAGCGCTTTTTACAATACTTAATTGTTTCAAAGCAGCTTTACATTAATAGAAGCAGTAAAAGCACCGAAAAACGACAGATAGCACAACATAATAATAAATAGCATAAGCAGTCAAATTTGCTGCGGCTATGACTCGACATTATGAGCGAGCGTATTACTAATGTAACGTCTAGAAGAAGAAGCTAAGTTAAGCCCAAGCAGGCTACCTCCCCGGGTTAAAAAAACCCCTATGAGAAAAAACAAAAACCCCGGGTTGTTTAGCCGAGGAAATAAAAAACAAAAAGTCCTAGGAGGGAAAAACCCTTGGGAGATATACATGTATATACACACATTAAGTGGGTTCTGCTGGTGATCGTTGGTCAGGCATCAGCTGGGCATCACATTGAGGGACGACCAGTAGATCAGAGGTGTGTCGACTTTCACATCTACCGGAACTGGGTCTGTTTGTCCCATTGTCCTCAGGGTCGAGGACAAGACAGGGAGAGAAAAACAAAATCATATTAGCGTAAGGGGCTGTTCACATGTAATGCAAGTGTCACACAGTGATGTGGTTTAATCAGCTTAGTTTCAGACAGACTAACTATTGCGGCATAATTATATTATCCACAGTTGAGGATTTTGCAAATTGGGGGCCCACTGCGACGGTATATATGGTAACTAAGGGTCACCTTCCGATCTTTAAGAGAAAATGAAACCTGTCGACCCGTTTGACTAAGGCCTGTAACCCCACTGTCGTCGTTAATGCAGGTTCAGTGGCAAACGGGTCTATATTGCATACTATTTACAAGATCACAAGAAAACGCCAACATCGCAACCTGACCATACGTGTCAACCCGTTTGACTAAGGCTGGAGGCCCCACTGTCGTCGTTAATGCAGGTTCAGTGGCAAACGGGTCTGTATGGCAAACTATTCACAAGACACATGAAAGCGCCAAAATCGCAACCCGACCATACGTGCCAACCCGTTTGACTAAGGCCGGAAGCCCCACTGTCGTCGTTAATGCAGGTTCAGTGGCAAACGGGTCTGTAGAACAAAAATAACGATGTAGCCTTATTCCTGAGAGCTTTCATTTGATATAAGACTTGCCCATGTTTGTCATACTTGAAAAATATGAAATATGTGAATATTATACAACAGTTCTTTCTGGTTCTCGAATTTGATTGGCTAAGAGGCGTGCAATATTCTACTGATAACGGCACAGTAACCGATTCACCTTTCGTATCATTCCGCCACCTAGTGAATGGAGGTCCTCTAAACAGGCTCATCTCTGACTGGAAAAACTGCACGCACACACACACACACACGCGCTGTTTTGAATCACTCTCTGTGTGTCTCATTAGTTCACTAGCTCGTAAATCAGTATGTGAATCCCAAGTTATTATTCCGTCAAAGATCAGCGCTCTTGGATGTTACGTTAAACTTAATGGGAGTAATGTCTTGTCACATCGTGTGGACGATTAACACTTGGAAAGGAGCTATATCTCTTCTCAGAACGCGAAAACACAGTGGAACGGCGGGTAAGCACCGCAGCTTTTAAATGTGGACATTGATCATGTATTTTATCGTGACTATTAAAACATGTTATGAGATATCGCCACTGATATATTTATAAGCAGCATGCAAAAACATCTCTCTGACACTTATAAAAAACTGTTTTATATAGTACTGACAAGAACAAAGTCTAATAATAACCGAGTGCTCGTATCGCGTTAAGAGTAAATGGGAAAGCAATAGTAACATTATTTAAGTATAGTTTTATTCACTTTTACCTCGCGCCAAAACAATAACAACACAAAAGACACTAAATATGAATAAAAAACAAGGAATAGTTTGATCATGACACCAAATACTGCTGATTTGATCAAACAAGGCCAACATGAGAGCCAGGGAATCCCTGTCAAAGATATAGCCCAGAGAGGGCGGTGGTCAGCGGGGGGAGTGAACACTGACGTCCGCTCATGCTTTGGTTCTCATACGTACCGAATCTCACTAAGCAAACGTTCAAACAGGCGCTATCTTTACTAATCGACTGTAGATTTAAATATAATACATATATATTCTCGACTGAACTAATCTTAAGACTACACTTTGTGACCAAGAAATTGTAATATTTAAAAACGGCGAATCCGTTCATTGAGTTAATATGAGATTCAAAGCAGCCGAAAGTGTTACTTGTCATTCTGGCCGCCCTCAAATCCGTGGCGGAAGAAGTAGTTCTCAAACAAAGAGGCTTTTAAAATTACTCCGTTGTTGTTTTCGTTTTCGTTTTTTTAAACGTGTGCCATCGAACTGTTGTATAAAAGCAATATCGCTCTCGGAGTCGTGTGATATAGCTCTATATCATCACGGCTGTGATTGCCTGGCCTAATCACTGCCGTGATGATATAGAGCTATATCACACTTCTACTCGAGCGATATTGCTTAAATATCATCACGGCTGTGATTAGGCCAGAGGCACGAGGCACGACAGCAGCTATATCACACTCCTACTCGAGCGATATTGCTTAATTAAATCATATAAAAAAAATTTTTGGGGGGGTGATACTGTAAGAAAGTTATTTACACTTAATTTACACTAAAACATATCTCAAAGTGATGCATTTCTGCAGAAAGTAGAGAGTCTAAGCTTTCAAACAGTATCTCATATGTGGTACTGGGTCCATGACAGACCATTAAAAATTAAAGGAATATTTTATATTAAGTCAAAATAAGATAATTCTGGACCCAGTACAGGGTCCACAGAGAAAGCCGAATTGTATTTTACTTCAAATTTAAAAAACAAAGCTACTGTAGGGAAGAACCAGGGCAAAAGTAACGCGGGACGAAAGTAACAAAGTGATTTTCTCCGAGCTCTGATTACATTTGCATTTCAAACTATGACGCGTTATTTTGTCATCGTTTTGTGTGTGTATGTCCAGAATGCTTGGTTTTCAACCACGATAAGTAAATTTCTAAAGCAGTAGTTTTTTTCTTATAAGCATTGTGTTTCTCGTGTCATATGTTAAAGTACTGATCAATCTACAGGTCATTTAGTGCTCTAACACATCCTGAAGTTTGCCATCTCAGAGTTTTTCAAAATTGAACTAAATCGGGTTTAAATGTCAGGAGTCCCTGTCGGGACAAAAGTAACACTTGTCTATCCACCTCAAGGATGCAGGCTTATCGAGCCCAGGAAAATTCAGGTCTTATCCAACTGGGATCAAAACATAGATTTAGATCTGTACTGTCAAATCGACGGATGACTTCATCCAAAGGGATAAAGAATGTTTGCATGACATATTGCTGCAGTCCTTTGAGTTTAAAAACTGAAGTCCCTCTGTGTCATTCTTGTGTCTTCCTCTCTTCCCCTCTCGGTTTCCTGTCCTACCCCTCACTTAACGTCCAGTCGTTAAAGTGATGACATCACACAGAAGGGTTACCACACTCCATGAGTCTCTGAGCTAGAGCTTCAGCATTTATATTTTGTAAAGTCTTTTATAGGGACTTATCAAAATAATACAGTAGACAAAATGACAAATTATGACAGTAGACAAATTATAAATCAAAGAAGAATTTTCTAACATATATATTTATAGCTGACGACGAGGATCACTCAAATCAAATGCAGTTACGCCGGGATTTTGACCAGCGAATATGTACAATGACTGTCATCAGTAGCAATACTGTATATAATAACGAGAGACTGTCGCCATTTTTGTCTCACTTACTGCATTAACATGACTATGCAACTCAAAAATAAATGAAAAATTAGCTTTAATCTCAAAATAAAGTTTGACTAGTTTGAATAATAGTACTGAATAATGCCTGCTAAGCCAGAGTCTGCTCATGTCATTCTTGCTAAGCCAATGTATGCTCACATTAACGCATGCTAAGCCAGAGTCTGCTCACGTCATTCCTGCTAAGCCAAAGTCTGTGAACATCATCACATTCTATTCATTATGATTTGTAAATTTATGTGACGCTGGTCCTCTGGCTCAATATCCCCCTTTTATTGTTGTTATATTAAAATGTGTAGACTATAACTCGCAAGACTGAATATCTACAAGATTCAAACCACAACTATGACAAACTATGTTAGGCAGATGAATACAGAAGAAAATGAAAATGCAGTCAGTGTTCATGCCAATTGTTCACAAGTTCTAAACGTAGGTTCGGGAGGAGCAGGGCCATCGCCCCCTCAATGGCATTATCCCTTCCCCTCAGATCACCATTAATGCTAAATGGGATTTTAATGATAAAATGTGCTATTTAAAAATCACATTTGCCTAGTGTATAGACCCCTTCAAAGTTTGTAAACATTGAATGACTATCGGGTGCGCGCGCAGCATGAGGTCAAACTGTTCATAAAATCCAGGCTTTATAATTTAATCTAACAGGGCTGAAAAATTATGACTTACCTCAAATGAAGTGAGCACTACAAACACAAGCCTCTTTGATATTTGCATTGTCCCAGTCTGCACGTTTATTGCTTGCAGCCGCAGATGTTGTATTTTTTTGTTTTTAAGATTCTGCATGAATCGTGAAAACTTAACGGAAGACCAGGTGCGATTTTCACAGCCCACAACGTAAGTAGGCATTTTTGACAATACCGATGAATTCGCAACTCAATCTGCTGTAATGACTTTTCTGACCCTGACATGCGCAGTGGGAACCGCCTGTGACGTGAACCGTGAAGGGGTCTATTGTCTTTCTAGAATGAATAATAAGCTATAATAGTTATATTTTAGTTAAGGATGGTCTGTGAGGCATTTTGGAATTTTGATTGGTCGCTTGACTAGGTGTGTTCCCCCACCCTAATAACATTAAGTAAAATTTCTTGCACTATGGTAGGGGTGACCTTGAAAAGTCGAAGATTCAATGCATCAATAGGAAAAGCTTGATTAGACTACCAATCTCACAGTCAATCGTTGAAGACGTGTTATGAAATGAGGATCAATTTCATAGATGGATGCACATTGTCTGATTTCACATATAACAGCTTTCTTCTCAATATATTAATATAAAGCCTATTATGATAATGCTATGCAAATAATATGTAAAGAAGTAGCTTTCAATAAATGTGTTAATAAATCCAACAACCCTCGTGACAGGGCTACACGTCCATATGGGAAGAGGTTTACTTAAGCAATATCGCTCGAGCAGGAGTGTGATATAGCTCTATATCATCACGGCTGTGATTAGGCCAGAGGCACGGGCCGTAGGCCGAGTGCCGGAGGCAATCACAGCCGTGATGATATAGAGCTATATCACACGACTCCGAGAGCGATATTGCTTTTATACAACAGTTCGACGGCACACGTTTGAAAAACGAAAACTAGAAAACAACAACGGAGTTATTTTAAAACCCTCTTTGTTTGAGAACTACTTCTTCCGCCACGGATTTGAGGGCGGCCAGAATGACAGGTAACACTTTCGGCTGCTTTGAATCTCATAACAACTCAATGGACGGAAAGGCCGTTACTTTATATTACCGTCTCTTGGTCACAAAGTGTAGTTTTAAGATTAGTTCAGTCGAGAATGTATATGTATTATATTTAAATCTGCAGTCGATTAGTAAAGATAGCGCCTGTTTGAACGTTTGCTTAGTGGGATTCGGTACGAATGAGAACCAAAGCATGAGCGGACGTCAGTGTTCACTCGCCCCGCTGACCACCGCCCTCTCTGGGCTACATCTCTGACAGGGATTTTCTGGCTCTCATGTTGGCCTTGTTTGTTTATGATCGTCAAAATGAGATCAAATCAGCAGTATTTGGTGTCATGATCAAACTATTACTTGTTTTTTTATTCATATTTAGTGTCTTTTGTGTTGTTATTGTTTTGGCGCGAGGTAAAAGTTAATAAAACTATACTTGTATAACGTTACTATTGCTTTCTCATTTATTCTTAACGTGATACGAGCACTCGATTATTATTATTAAACTTTGTTCTTGTCAGTACTATATAAAACGTTTTTTTAATAAGTGTCAGAGAGATGTTTTTGCATGCTGCTTATAAATATACCAGTGGCGATATCTCATAACATGTTTTAATAGTCACGTCACGATAAAGTAAATGATCAATGTCCACGTTTAAAAGCTGCGGTGCTTACCTGCAGTTCCACGTTGCTTTCGCGTTCTGATAAGAGATATAGCTCCAGAAAAAAACGAGTGTTTATATTCCTCTTTCCAAGTGTTAATCGTCCACACGATGTGACAAGACATTACTCCCATTAACTTTAACGTAACATCCAAGAAGGCTGATCTTTGACGGAATAATAACTTCAGATTGGGGATTCACAGACTTATGATTTATGAGCTAGTAAACTAATGAGACACACGGAGAGTGATTCAAAACAGGGCGTCTGTGTTTTTCCATTCAGAGATGAGCCTGTTTAGGACCTCCATTTACTAGGTGGCGGAATGATACGAAAGGTGAAGCGGTTACAGTGCCGTTATCAGCACAATATCGCATAGCTCTTAGCCAATCAGATTCGAGAACCAGAAAGAACTGTTGTATAAAGGTTAATAAACCATTGCAAAGCAGTGGTCTCTTTGTTTCCGCATTTAAAAAGACAAAGCTGGCAATTCTGGCTATACTTTTGTTATTTTAATAATTTCTTTATTTTATTTATAAATCACTCTAAGTTGTCTGATTTAACTATTTGGCTTATTTTTTGTTTTATGCACTTCAGGCATTTTGCACATATTTATTCTGCACCTTGTTACTTCTGACCTTATTTTATAATTTTTGTTATTTATTATAAACGTAAAATCTGATTTAAGTTTGTAAATTTTGGTTTGCTTTTTGTTGAATCAATGTTGCGCTGTTGCGTGCTGGCCATGGTGCTGGCACATGCAATTTAACTAAACATGCTTGGTGCTCTCTGCGTGTCAAATTTAGGATCATATTTAGGAGTTCATCAAACTAAACATCCAAAAAAAAAAAAAACAAGTATAAGTATTAAAATGTATTTAAAGGTCTTGTTTTTCCTGATCCCATTAGAAATGATACCTGCAAAATTATACAGCTTGAAGTTTAATGCCAAGTAATATATTTTCTTTAATAAAATTCCCCTTTCAAAGCCTACGCCCTCAAAGTGAATGACCCGTTTGGACTACAGCCCTCTACTTCTTGGTTGAATGACGTCAAAGCAAAAGTGTTTGTCTAAACTCCGGCCACAGGAATACGTCAGTCATCAGCTAAGCTCAAACGGCTCTGGCTAAGCTAAGCTTCTGTTGAATGACAACACACTAAACAAACTACACAATCAGAACTTGTTACGTATTTCTGAAGGAGGGACATCAGACTGTTTTCAGGACAGTGAAAACAGCAGTACAGAGAGAAGTAAACTGTGTAAAAAATAGTTAGTTTTTTCATACAGGAAACATGAACACATGTAATATTGCACACCTAAAATGCAATCATAGCTTCAAAAACACAGTAAATACGGGACCTTTAAAACAAGGTGGTGTCAAAAGTTAAACTACAAAACAGGTAAGCCTGTTCTGTAAATTTTGGTGATAACACGAAAAATATCCAGACTAAACCTATATTTATGCCTGTCTCTCTTGTGATTTAATATTATGGTCGTTGTTCACTTTCAAATGATGGAAAAGAGATTCCTGAATCAAATGATATAGGAATCATCAGGTGTTTCTGTACCTAAAGTGAACACAGAGATGATCAAATCAAAGTAAGCACATGCAGGTATTTCTGTGCAAAATAATAAAGCGTAGTGTCTATAAAATCATTAATTTCAGTGTTTGTCTTGTTTTAAATGAAAATGTAAGTAATTGTATATAAAGCTTAGTTAATTTTATCATTTACAGTAACAATCACAAATTATGGTATTTTTGGTCATGACTGCTTTGACGTTTTAAATTGTAAAATTAAATAAAATCTCTGAATTGTAGCCGGGGTTTCACAGCGGCAAATTTCAGAAGGACTTGCCGAAGGACTTGCCCAGCATACACAGCTGCCCTCGTCTGTGTATGCGCCGCTGACCACCCGCTGATTCACCGGAACTCACGTATCCAAAAGGAAATTTTAATATAGGCGCTATCTTTACTAACTGACCACATATTTGAAGTTTATTCATCTATATTCTCGACTAAACATCTATTAAAACTACTTTTTATGACACAGAAAGAGTAATATTTCCAATTCATTGCAGTTGACGCAAAATGCATTCTGGGAAACTTGGCTGTCAAAAGTCCGCACAAGTCAGCTTCTGATGCATCCTCAATAAAATGGGCGAATCAAGAACACATCCGGGGAGGTTATGTGAACTTGGCTTGATGCGAACTTTGATTTGGAACAGTACTTGGGCAGCGACTGATGACGTTTTACAAGTCCACAAGAACACAAGTACAGACAAGATCGCATATTGAGAAACGGACATGGTTTTATACAGGAAATAAAAGCAGAAGTGGAGCAAGTGTCCAATGTCCGGTTTATGGAGAGGGTGCCACCTGGTGGTAGGATGAATTGATAAATCCTCTGCTAGCCAGCAGAGGAAGCCATGATTACAAGTTACTGTGAGTTACTGTTGAATTACAATCCATTGACGACATTGCACTCGCAAAATTCTGGTCTCTTAATAGACCCTAGAATATAAAAAATAATCTGAAGAAGGTAGATGATTTTCCTACCAAGCCCCTAAGCTGTGGAAAGACTAAATTTTATAATATATTACTGTAAGAACAGTATGTTGTAGTTGCACTTAGTAACATTGTCTCTTTCCTCTGTTGTGGATTGCAGATATGTTGCGGGTTGCAGCCATGTCAGATAACAACTGGCCCTTCCAGCTAAGCCTGGTTTTCTCACAGGGGGTTCCCTGAAGGAGTCCCACCCTTGACCACTGTGACCATTGTATAAATTGTGAAATTGTATAAATACATAGCAAAATTACAACAAAGTACAAAACGCATTTAGTAAAGACATGGTACTGTACTGAATATAACAGGTTGATAATGTTTGGGGGTTCTGAGACCTATGTGCAAAATAAGAGCGTATAAGATGTAGATGTAGGAACAAGAGAGAATGAGAGAAAGAAGAGAGAGAAAGAGACACTTGATAGTGAGGTAAGAGTACATCTGTTTTTAAATTGGGAAAAGCTGTTTTCAATGTTTGACAATGTCCTTTGGGTATTGCTCACTAAGTTTATAGTGTGTACCTTGAAGTTGTCTGCATTTCTTCTTGCTTAGAGTGATTGAATTTTGCAATGATCGTCCATGGTGTTGTTGTTTTGCAGTCTGATGCGGTGCACACAATAAGAAGTTAAGGTCTTTACAGTTTCTGATGGTTTTCTGGTGGTAATTACAGTTTCTGGTGGTGCGTTGTTTAATCATAAAGTCTTTGACAGACTTTTTGGGGTCATCAGCAACCACCGGCTGAACCAGTTTAATCCGCTTACCTGCTTCCTATCCCTACCTTATCTATATATATATATATAAATATATTAATTTCTCCCAAGGGTTTTTGTCCTTCTAGGAGTTTTTCCCACCGGGTTTTCTCCTAGGGGGTTTTCGTCCCAGGGAGAGTCAGCCAACTTTGGCTTAACTTAGCACTTTACTGTATACGTTACATTATTAATACGCTTGCTTGTACGGTTTAACCTTAGCCGCTATATTCTACTTCTTATATTATCTATTGATTTTCTGTGTTCTCCTTTACATCTACTCATGTAAAGCTGCTTTGCAACAATTAACAATTGTGAAAAGTGCTATATAAATAAAATTGAATTCATTTGAATTGAATCTAAGGTTTGTAGTTTTTACAAACTACAAACTGAATTTTCTAGGGCAGGAAAGTTTTCTGAAGTTTGTAGGGCAGTTGTAGCCTAGTAGAGTCAAGCTAGTAAGACAAGAGTTGCTGGTTCGAGTATCATGGCCAGCAGGTTGCGACTGAGGTGCCCTTCAGCAAGGCACCTTAACCTCAAATGCTCCCCACACTGTAGTGCAGCTGCCCACTGCTCCGGGTGTGTATGTGTGTTTACAATATTCTCTTGGCTTTGTTTTCTGCGGCCATGTGAGATGAGTAGTATATGAACAGCAGTGTTCGTTATAGTGTGCGATTATATAATCCTTGAAATGGTGTGAAAACAGAAAACAACCCAGGGTAGTTGAATAAGCGGCCACTCAAAGGTGGTAATTTTGGTTGATCTTTAACACTGAGCTTGAACCTAATATGAGGGATATCACAGGTGATGTTTAAGAAGTTTTGAATAGTGTTCCTGTACCTTTAGAGCATTGCATTAACAACACACAGACTACAGGGAACACACATACTGTTTAAAAAACTATAGGTTGAAGGCATTGTAAGTCACTTTGTATGAAAGCGTTTGCCAAATGTATAAATGTAAATATAGTATAAATGTATGGAGACAAGCCAAACACTGAGTTTATAAATGTTACATTGATTTAAATAATAAAATTACTAATCAGTTACTAAAAGTATGTGTGTGTTGCTTTGCAGCTGGATGTGAGTCTATCCCTGAGCCAATAGTGGAGCAGGATGAGGAACCAGCCCTGCAGCAGGATTCAGCCAAGTATGTTAAAAAAAAACAAGCATCCAGAAGAGTCAAGAGCAAGTCAGGTAAGATATCTTCACCAAACATTTGCGTTTATCCATCATTTGGCATGCTCTTTTATTTGGCATGCAACTTTATAGTCCATTCAAATTAAAATTAGCTAACTTTGATACACTGCTGACAGTACACTGACATAATGTCTTTTCAGCCATCTTACTGTGTAAAAAGATTAAAGATTACAGTTCAAATTAACTGTTTCCCCATCATTTACTTTGCCTTATGTCTTTAAGACCTGCTCTTTTTCTTCATAACACACAAAGAAATAACTTTTTTCCATTCAGTCACCAAAAAATGATAAAAGAAGCAGAATAAAATGATAAAAGGACACCATATACAAGTCTTTTGAGGCCCTGCGAATGCTTTATGTGAAGTACAGACTAGGCATTATTTACGGATAACCTGTCACATAAATGTCTGTGTTAACACTCAGATGTGTTCTGCTGTATATTTAAATTAAATTTTGTATATCATTTACCAATTTAAAATTCCTAAAATAGTTGATGTTACAGGTTTTTTTTATGTTTGCAACTTTCACAAATTGTGTTTAAAAAATATAGCCATTTAAATAAAACAAACAAAGCCTCTAAAGGGAACATATAATGAAAATCGGTAACACTTTACAATAAGGTTCATTAGTTAACATTAGTTAACTACATTAGTTAACATGAACTAATAATGAACTGCACTTATACAGAATTTATTAATCTTTGTTACTGTTAATTTTAACAATTAGTAATACTTTATTAAAATCTTGTTAACGTTAGTTAATGCACCGTGAACTAACATGAACAAACAATTTAAAGCTTTATTTCTATTACAGTTTTTCTGAATTGCTAAAACACATTTTTTTAAATATTTTTTTAAACATTTTCTCAAAACCTTAAACACAAATCCCAATTTCAAACATAATTTACAGAACCCCTGACTCTTCCAGCAAAATCAAACAATTCCTTCAAAACCATTTCACTTGTACTCAAAATCAAACTAAGCTTTCAAATCATACACACATAAGTCTGTAATATAAAACGCTACAGAGCATCCATTAGACACTACCTTAAAAAATGGAAAACACAACATCCAGGAGATCTGCTTACAGAAAATACATGTTTATTGTACATAACAACACACTTGACAAATACTCTTAATAATCTCTATTACTGTAATCACAAGTTTAGTTCAGTGAATATAGTGAATACTTTACTGTAAGTACTGCAAGTAATAGTAAGTTTTCAATATTACTGTAAGCAGCACTTGTATTTTGTAAAAAGT
Source organism: Misgurnus anguillicaudatus (assembly GCF_027580225.2). Classification (NCBI taxonomy): domain Eukaryota; kingdom Metazoa; phylum Chordata; class Actinopteri; order Cypriniformes; family Cobitidae; genus Misgurnus; species Misgurnus anguillicaudatus. The sequence continues at coordinate 342,158 of NC_073346.2, read as the reverse complement.
CAGCAATCCAACTGCAATTTTTGCCAATTGTATCGTCTCTGGTGTCCTTTTCTTCATCATACTCTTCATCTGCCTCTCAGACTGTTACCTATCCACACAATTGGTAAAAAATACCATTAGATAAAAGTGTGTAGAATTTTGAGTTGTTGTGTTTACTCAATGATAACTGTGTTGCAGTTGTGTTCAACTTTTGCCTGCCTGTGTTTAGCATTTATAACACAAGTGCATTGCATTATAAAATGTGTGTTTTAGTGAGAAGTTTGTGTTTATAGTTTTGCTAAATATTGATTTGACAAAAGGGTTTAGGTCACTATGAATTTGGTTCAGAGATTGGGGTTTAGTGTTTTAGCAATTCAGAAAAACTGTAACTAACATTAACAAAGATTAATAAATACTGTAACAAATGTATTGCTCATGGTTTGTTCATGTTAGTTAATACATTAACTAATGTTAACTAATGAACCTTATTAGGGCCCGAGCACACCGGGGTGTGAGGACCCTATTGTTTTTGCTCTGTTTATTATTAGGGCCCGAGCACACCAGGGTGTGAGGACCCTATTGTTTTTGCTCCGTTTATTAGGGCCTGAGCACACCAGGGTGTGAGGACCCTATTGTTTTTGCTCCGTTTATTATTAGGGCCCGAGCACACCAAGGTTTGAGGAACCTATTGTTTTTGATCCGTTTATTAGGGCCCGAGCACACAAGTGTGAGGACCCTATTGTTTTTGCCCCGTTTATTATTATTCAGAAGTGGTGAAAATTTACATGTAGTATAGGCGTCAGAAGTGGGCGTGTAGAAATGGCTCGATAGCGCCACCTGCAAAATTTCAAGAGAACAGCCCCCCCCACTACGAAAAACGTACAGATACGAAATTTGGTAGGATCATCTAGCACCCCAAGACCTACAAAAAAGTCTCTTGGAGCTAAGCTCTAAACCCCACAGGAAGTCTGCCATTTTGAATTTTCTCTGTCATTTTTTGACATTTCCAAGCGTCGTACTTTAACAAACTCCTCTTAGCGATTTAATCCGATCATTATCATATTTGGTCAGTCTCATCTAAAGGCCTTTGCGATGCTAAATTGCGGAGATCTTGACTTTTCATTGGAGGGTGTGTCTGTGGCGGCCTGACAAATTTCGGCGTTTTTGCATGAAACAGGAAGTTGTTATAACTCAGGCATACAATATCCAATCTGCCCCACGCTTCACATGTTTGATAAAGGTCTTGGCCTAAACACATTTCAATGCCAATATTCAGCTTCAGTCATAGCGCCACCTAGAGGTAGCAGGAAATGCCATGTTTTGCGCTGTGACTTACTGCTCTTAGAGATTTAATCAAATCATCATCATATCTGGTCAGACTGATCTTAAGCCCTTTGCGATGATAAAGTGCGAAGATCTTGACTTTTTGTTGAAGGGCGTGTCCGTGGCAGCCTGGCAAAGTGTGATGTTTCACCATGAAACAGGAAGCTGTTGTAATTCAGGCATACATTGTTCGATTTGCCCCAGACTTCACACATTTGTTAAGGGTCCCGGCCTGAACACGTCAATATAACAATAATCAGGTACAGTCATAGCGCCACCTACTGCACACAGGCGTTGTGGCACATAAATTTTCCTTTGAATATCCACTTATATTTACCCACTTTAATTCATATCCTCCTGGTTCACTGCTTTACTTATGCCATAGGGTAGCGGTGCACATGCGTGCGAGGGCCCTTCCATCGCTGCTTGCAGCTTTAATTAGGGCCCGAGCACACCAGGGTGTGAGGACCCTATTGTTTTTGCTCCGTTTATTATTAGGGCCCGAGCACACCAGGGTTTGAGGACCCTATTGTTTTTGCTCTGTTTATTATTAGGGCCCGAGCACACCGGGGTGTGAGGACCCTATTGTTTTTGCTCCGTTTATTATTTTTCTTCTTCTTCTTCTTCTTCTTCTTCTTCTTCTTCTTCTTCTTCTTCTTCTTCTTCTTCTTCTTCTTCTTCTTCTTCTTCTTCTTCTTCTTCTTCTTCTTCTTCTTCTTCTTCTTCTTCTTCTTCTTCTCCAAAATGGATAGCATTTTTGAGGGCCTAAACATACCCGAAAACTCATGAAAATTTGCACAAGTGTCAGAAGTGGCGAAAATGTACATGTAGTATAGGCGTCAAAAGTGGGCGTATAAAAATGACTCGATAGCGCCACCTGCAAAATTTCAAGAGAACAGCCCCCCCCACTACGAAAAACTAACAGATACGAAATTTGATGGGATCATCTATCACCTCAAGACCTACAAAAAAGTCTATTGGAGCTAAGCTCTAAACCCCACAGGAAGTCGGCCATTAGGACTGGTCAAAGGCTGGAACACGGGCGTGGCAAGGGAGCTCTGTAGCGCCCCCTGTAATGCAAAAACAAACATTGAGGCACAGATTCTGCAAAAATGTACGCACATGTACGAGAGTTGGTACGCATATAGATCTAATCGACCCAAACAACTTTCGCCCTCTAACATTTAAGCTCCGCCCAACGGGAAGTCAGCCATTTTGGATTGTTTAAAAAATGCATGCAGTGAACTTTTAAATACTCCTCCTAGGGGATTCATGCAAATAACACCAAACGTGGTGATCATGATGTCAAGACATTAGACTTGCTAAATTGCGAAGGGATTTTTGATATCTCGAACGGTGTTGCCATGGCGAAGCAGCAAAGTCATGGCGAAATCAGAGAAACAGGAAGTGTTTAATATTCATGGCAAAAAATATCTTATTGTGATGACATGCGGGGTGTTTGTTCGTCTGAAGATTCCGATCCCATTGATGCACCTATTGTGACTTCCGGGTATAGCGCCACCACCAGGCGGCAGGAAGTGTGTCAGTTACAAAGCTGGATTTTTTTGACAGTTCCCTGCAATGTTTTTTTAAATACTCCTTCTAGAAAAATCATGCAATTGACACCAAAAGTGGTCAAAATGATGCCGAGGCATAGTAGATAATAAATTGCGAAGGGATTTTTGATATCTCGAACGCTGTTCCCATGGCAACGTGTCAAACTTTACTTTCATTTTAAAGGCATATTTAAGCCTTACAGTTGCATGCAGTGAACTTTTAAATACTCCTTCTAGAATAATCAAGCAATTGACACAAAAAGTGGTCAACATGATGTCGAGACATAGTAGATGATAAATTGTGAAGGGATCTTTGATATCTCGAATGCTGTTCCCATGGCAACGCCCCAAACTTTACTTTTATTTCAGGCATATTTAGGGCTCTTGGCGTGCTTAGATTAACCTAAAAGTTGGCACACACATCAGAGTTGTCGGCTGTTAAGTGTGCACAAAAAGGTCAGACATAGGCGTGTCTCCTAAGTGGCTCTCTAGCGCCCCCGTTTGTCTAAAATGTGTTTTTTTTTTTACTTACAGTCCTCAAATGGGTCAGTAACAACATAAAATAGTTCACCAATATTTACCCACTTGATGCACTTTCCCACCATGCATCGTTTTCTCGGATGCACCGTGTAGCGGTAAAAAAACGTGCGAGGGCCCGGCATCGCTGCTTGCAGCTATATTTATTAGGGCCCGAGCACCGAGGAGCAGGCCAGAATGGCCTGCACCTAAAGGTGCGAAGCCCTATTGTTTTTGCTCGAATTTATTATTATTATTATTTTTAGGGCCCGAGCACCGAGGAGCAGGCCAGAATGGCCTGCACCGAAAGGTGCGAAGCCCTATTGTTTTTGCTCGGATTATTAGGGCCCGAGCACCGAGGAGCAGGCCAGAATGGCCTGCACCGAAAGGTGCGAAGCCCTATTGTTTTTGCTCGAATTTATTGTTTTCCTTAGGATTATTATTTTTTTTTTTATTTTTATTTTTTTTAACACTTTTGGCCACTTTGGGTGCCTTAACATACTCGAAAACTCTTGAAATTTGGCACACACGTCAGAGTCGTCGGCCATCAGGTCTGGGCAAAGGCTGGACCACGGGCGTGGCAAGGGAGCTCTGTAGCGCCCCCTGCAATGCAAAAACAAACATTGGGGCACAGATCGTGCAAACATGTACGCATATGTACGAGAGTTGGTACGCATATAGATCTCATCGACCCGAACAACTTTCGCCCTCTAACATTTAAGCTCCGCCCAACAGGAAGTCAGCTATTTTGGATTGTTTAAAAAATGCATGTGTTGAACTTTTGAATACTCCTCCTAGGGGATTCATGCGATTGACACCAAACGTGGTGAACATGATGTCGAGACATTGTACTTGCTAAATTGCGAAGGGATTTTTGATATCTCGAACGGTTCTGCCATGGCGAGCCGACAAAGTTGTGGCGAAATCAGAGAAACAGGAAGTGTCTAATATCTAAGGCAAAAAATGTCTTATTGTGATGCCATGCGGGGTGTTTGTTCATCTGAAGATTCTGATCGCATCGATGTGCCTTTTGTGACTCCCGGGTATAGCGCCACCAGCAGGCGCCAGGAAGTGTGTCAGTCATGAACTTTTAAATACTTCTCATAGGGAATTCATACGATTGACACCAAACGTGGTGAACATGATGCTGAGACATTGGACTTGCTAAATTGCGAAGGGATTTTTGATATCTCGAACGGTGTTGCCATGGCGAGGCGACAAATTTATGGCGAATTCAGAGAAACAGGAAGTGTCTAATATCTAAAGCAAAAAATATCTTATTGTGATGCCATGCGGGGTGTTTGTTCGTCTGAAGATTCCAATCGCATCGATGTGCCTATTGTGAGTCTCGGGTATAGCGCCACCAACAGGCACCAGGAAGTGTGGCAGTCACAAAAGGTGGATTTTTTTGACAGTTCCATGCAATGTTCTTTTAAATACTCCTCCTAGGATTTTCATGCGATTGACACCAAAAGTGGTCAACATGATGATGAGGCATTGTAGATGATAAATTGCGAAGGGATTTTTGATATCTCGAACGCTGCTCCCATGGCAACACGTCAAACTTTACTTTCATTTTCAGGGATATTTAAGCACTTGGCATGCACTTTGGGTGCCTTAACATGCTCGAAAACACCGGAAATTTGGCACAGACATCAGAGTCTTCCGTGATCGCCGAAAGCCAAAGGCTGGAACACGGGCGTGGCAGTAGGGCTCTGTAGTGCCCTCTGTAATTAAAAAAAAAACATTGGTGCACAAATCGGGCAAACATGTAGGCACATGTACGAGAGTTGGTACGTATATAGATCCCATTGACCCGAACAACTTTCACAATCAAACCTATTAGCTCCGCCCAACAGTAAGTCGGCCATTTTGGATTGTTTAAAAAATGCATACGGTGAACTTTTGAATACTCCTTCTAGGGGATTCATGGGATTGACACCAAATGTGGTGATCATGATGTCAAGACATTGTACTTGCTAAATTGCGAAGGGATTTTTGATATCTCGAACGCTGTTCCCATGGCAATGCATCAAACTTTGCTTTCATTTTCCAGCATATTCAAGGCTGACAGTTACATGCTGTGAACTTTTGAATACTCCTCGTATGGGATTCATGCGATTGACACCATAAGTGGTCAACATGATGCTGAGACATTGTAGATGCTAAATTGCGAAGGAATTTTTGACATCTCGAACGCTGTTCCCATGGCAACGCGTCAAACTTTACTTTTATTTCAGGCATATTTAAGGCTCTTGGCGTGCTTAGATTAATCTAAAAGTTGGCACACACATCAGAGTTGTCGGCTGTTAAGTGTTGACAAAAAGGTCAGATAAAGGCGTGTCTCTTAAGTGGCTCACTAGCGCCCCCGTTTGTTTAAAATGTGGGGTTTCTTTTACCTACAGTCCCCAAATGGGTCAGTAACAACATAAATAGCCACTGATATTTACCCACTTGATGCACTTGCCCACCGTGCATCGTTTTCTCGGAGGCACCGTGTAGCGGTAAACAAACGTGCGAGGGCCCGCCATCGCTGCTTGCAGCTATATTTATTATTATTATTATTATTTTTTATTATTTTTTTCAACACTTTTGGGAATTTTGAGTGCCTTAACATACTCGAAAACTCTTGAAATTTGGCACAGATGTCAGAGTCGTCCGTCATCGCAGAAAACCAAAGGCTGGAACACGGGCGTGGCAGGGGGGCTCTGTAGCGCCCCCTGTAATGAAAAAAAAAACATTGGTGCACAGATCAGACAAACATGTACGCACATGTTCGAAAGTTGGTACACGTATAGATCTCATCGACCCGAACAACTTTTGTACTCTAACATTTTAGCTCCGCCCAACAGGAAGTCGGCCATTTTGGATTGTTTAAAAAATGCATGCGGTGAACTTTTAAATACTCCTCCTAGTGGATTAATGGGAATGACACCAAACGTGGTGATCATGAAGCTGAGACATTGTACTTGCTAAATTGCGAAGGGATTTTTGATATCTCGAACGGTTTTGTCATGGCGAGGCGACAAATTCATGGCGAAATCAGAGAAACAGGAAGTGTCTAATATCTATGGCAAAAAATATCTTATTGTGATGCCATGCGGGGTGTTTGTTCGTCTGATGATTCCGCTCGCATTGATGCGCCTATTGTGACTCCCGGGTATAGCGCCACCCCCAGGCGGCAGGAAGTGTGTCAGTTACAAAGCTGGATTTTTTTGACAGTTCCATGCAATGTTCTTTTAAATACTCCTTCTAGGATTTTCATGCGATTGACACCAAAAGTAATCAACATGATGCCGAGACATTGTAGATGATAAATTGCGAAGGGATTTTTGATATCTCAAATGCTGTTTCCATGGCAACCTGTCAAACTTTACTTTCATTTTTACACATATTTAAGGCTGACAGTTACATGCTGTGAATCTTTAAATACTCCTCGTATGGGATTCATGCGATTGACACCAGAAATGGTCAACATGATGCTGAGACATTGTAGATGATAAATTGCGAAGGAATTTTTGATATCTCGAACGCTGTTCCCATGACAATGCCCCAAACTTTACTTTTATTTCAGGCATATTTAGGGCTCTTGGCGGGCTTAGATTAATCTAAAAGTTGGCACACACATCAGAGTTGTCGGCTGTTAAGTGTGGACAAAAAGGTGAGATAAACGCGTGTCTCTTAAGTGGCTCACTAGTGCCCCCGTTTGTCTAAAATGTGGGGTTTCTTTTACCTACAGTCCCCAAATGGGTCAGTAACAACATAAAATAGTCCACCGATATTTACCCACTTGATGCACTTGCCCACCGTGCATCGTTTTCTCGGAGGCACCGTGTAGCGGTAAATAAACGTGCGAGGGCCCGCCATCGCTGCTTGCAGCTATATTTAATTTTTTATTTTTTTATTTTTTATTTTTTTAACACTTTTGGGCATTTTGGGTGCCTTAACATACTCGAAAACTCTTGAAATTTGGCACAGACGTTAGAGTCGTCCGTCATTGCAAACAGACAAAGGCTGGAACACGGGTGTGGCACGGGGGCTCTGTAGCACCCCCTGTAATGCAAAAACAAACAGTAGTGCGCAGATCGGGCAAACATGTACGCACATTTACGAAAGTTGGTACACATATAGATCTCATCGACCCGAACAACTTTCGCCCTCTAACATTTTAGCTCCGCCCAACAGGAAGTCCGCCATTTTGGATTGTTTAAAAAATGCATGCGGTGAACTTTTGAATACTCCTCCTAGGGGATTCAAGCAAATGACACCAAACGTGGTGATCATGATGTCAAGACATTGGACTTGCTAAATTGCGAAGGGATTTTTGATATCTCGAACGGTGTTGCAATGGCGAAGCGGCAAAGTCATGGCGAAATCAGAGAAACAGAAAGTGTCTAATATCTAAGGCAAAAAATGTCTTATAGTGATGACACGCGGGGTGTTTGTTCGTCTGAAGATTCCGATCGCATCGATGTTCTTATTGTAAGTCTCGGGTATAGCGCCACCACCAGGCGCCAGGAAGTGTTGCAGTCACAAAGGTTGATTTTTTTGACAGTTCCATGTGATGTTCTTTTAAATACTCCTCCTAGAATGTTTATGCGATTGACACCAAAAGTGGTCGACATGATGCCAAGACATAGTAGATGATAAATTGCGAATGGATTTTTGATATCTCGAATGTTGTTCCCATGACAACGCTTCAAACTTTACTTTCATTTTAAAAGCATATTTAAGCCCTTCAGTTGCATGCAGTGAACTTTTAAATACTCCTTCTAGGATATTCATGCGATTGACACCAAACGTGGTCAACATGATGCTGAGACATTGGAGATGATAAAATGCGAAGGGATTTTTGACATCTCGAACGCTGTTGCCATGGCAACGCATCAAAGTTTACTATTATTTCAGGAATATTGAAGCCTCTTGGCATGCTTAGATTAACTTCAAATTTGGCACACACATCAGAGTTGTCAACTGTTAAGTGTTGACAAACAGGTCAGACATAGGTGTGCCTCTTAAGTTGCTCACTAGCGCCCCCGTTTGTCCAAAATGTGAGGTTTCTTTTACCTACAGTCCCCAATTGGGTCAGTAACAACATAAATAGTAGACCGATATTTACCCACTTGATGCACTTGACCACCGTGCATCGTTTTCTCGGAGGCACCGTGTAGCGGTAAAATACGTGCGAGGGCCCGCCATCGCTGCTTGCAGCTATATTTTTTATTATTATTTTTTTTACAGACTATTTTTGATATCTCAAACGCTGTTCCCATGGCAACGCGTCAAACTTTGCTTTCACTTTCCAGCATTTTTAAGGCTGACTGTTACATGCTGTGAACCTTTAAATTCTCCTTGTATGGGATTCATGCGATTGACACGAGAAGTGGTCAACATGATGCTGAGACATTGTAGACGCTAAATTGCGAAGGGATTTTTGATATCTCAAATGCTGTTCCCATGGCAACGCGTCAAACGTTACTTTAATTTCAGGCATGTTTAAGGCTCTTGGCGTGCTTAGATTAACTTTATATTTGGCACATACATCAGAGTTGTCAGCTGTTAAGTGTTGACAAAAAGGTCAGATAAAAGCGTGTCTATTTCGTGGCTCACTAGCGCCCTGTTTGTCTAAAATGTGGGGTTTCTTTTACCTACAGTACCTAAATGGATCAGCAGCAACATGAAATAGTCCACTGATATTTACCCACTTGATGCACATGCCCACCGTGCATCGTTTTCTTGGACGCACCGTGTAGCGGTAAAATAACGTGCGAGGGCCCGCCATTGCTGCTTGCAGCTATATTTTTTATTATTATTAGGGCCCGAGCACCGAGGAGCAGGCCAGAATGGCCTGCACCGAAAGGTGCGAAGCCCTATTGGTTTTGCTCGAATTTATTATTTTTTTTTTTTTTTTTTTTTTTTTTTTCAACACTTTTGGGAATTTTGAGTGCCTTAACATACTCGAAAACTCTTGAAATTTGGCACAGACGTCAGAGTCGTCCGTCATTGCGAACGGGCAAAGGCTGGAACACGGGCGTGGCACGGGGGCTCTGTAGCGCCCCCTGTAATGCAAAAAAATACATTGATGCACAGATCATGCAAACATGTACGCACATGTACGAGAGTTGGTACGCATATAGATCTCATCGACCCGAACAACTTTCGCCCTCTAACATTTAAGCTCCGCCCAACAGGAAGTCAGCTATTTTGGATCGTTTAAAAAATGCATGCGTTGAACTTTTGAATACTCCTCCTAGAGGAATCATGCGATTGACACCAAAAGTGGTGAACATGATGTCGAGACATTGGACTTGCTAAATTGCGAAGGGATTTTTGATATCTCGAACGGTTCTGCCATGGCGAGCCGACAAAGTTGTGGCGAAATCAGAGAAACAGGAAGTGTCTAATATCTAAGGCAAAAAATGTCTTATTGTAATGACACGCGGGGTGTTTGTTCATCTGAAGATTCCGATCGCATCGATGTGCCTATTGTGACTCCCGGGTATAGCGCCACCACCAGGCGCCAGGAAGTGTGTCAGTCACAAAGCTGGATTTTTTTGAAAGTTCCATGCAATGTTCTTTTAAATACTCCTTCTAGGATTTTCATACGATTGACACCAAAAGTGGTCACCATGATGCCGAGACATTGTAGATGATAAATTGCGAAGGGATTTTTGATATCTCGAACGTTGTTCCCATGGCAACGCGTCAAACTTTACTTTCATTTTAAAGGCATATTTAAGCCTTTCAGTTTTATACAGTTAACTTTTAAATACTCCTTCTAGGATTTTCATGCGATTGACACGAGAAGTGGTCAACATGATGCCGAGACATTGTAGATGATAAATTGCGAAGGGATTTTTGATATCTCAAACGCTGTTCCCATGGCAACCTGTCAAACTTTACTTTCATTTTAAAGGCATATTTAAGCCTTTCAGTTGCATACAGTTAACTTTTAAATACTCCTTCTAGAGAAATAATGCAATTCACACCAGAAGTGGTCAACATGATGCCGAGACATTGTAGATGATAAATTGCGAAGGAATTTTTGACATCTCGAACGCTGTTCCCATGGCAACGCATCAAACTTTACTTTAATTTCAGGCATGTTTAAGGCTCTTGGTGTGCTTAGTTGAACTTTAAATTTGGCACACACATCAGATTTGTCGGCTGTTAAGTGTTGACAAAAACGTCAGATAAAGGCGTGTCTCTTAAGTGGCTCACTAGTGCACCTGTTTGTCTAAAATGTGGGGTTTCTTTTACCTACAGTACCTAAATGGGTCAGTAGCAGCATGATATTTTACCCACTTGATGCCCTTGCCCACCGTGCATCGTTTTCTCGGACGCACCGTGTAGCGGTAAAAAAACGTGCGAGGGCCCGCCATTGCTGCTTGCAGCTATATTTATTATTATTATTATTATTATTATTTTACGTTTCGGGGCAATTTGGGGGCCTTAACATACTCAAAAACTCTTGAAATTTTGCACAGATATCAGAGTCGTCGGCCATCAGGTCCGGGCAAAGGCCGGACCACGGGCGTGGCAAGGGAGCTCTGTAGCGCCCCCTGTAATTCAAAAACAAACATTGGGGCACAGATCGGGCAAAAATGTACGCACATGTACGAGAGTTGGTACACATATAGAACTCATCGACCCAAACAACTTTCACCCTTAAACCTATTAGCTCCGCCCAACAGGAAGTCGGCCATTTTTTATTGTTTCAAAAACGCATGTGATGAACTTTTAAATACTCCTCCTAGGGGATTTATGCGATTGACACCAAACGCGGTGAACATGATGTCGAGACATTGTACTTGCTAAATTGCGAAGGGATTTTTGATATCTCGGACGGTTCTGCCATGGCGAAGCGACAAAGTCATGGCGAAATCAGAGAAACAGGAAGTGTCTAATATCTAAGGCAAAAAATGTCTTATTGTAATGATACGCAGGACGTTTGTTCGTCTGAAGATTCCGAACGCATCGATGTGCCTATTGTGGGTCTCGGGTATAGCGCCACCACCAGGCGCCAGGAAGTGTGTCAGTCACAAAGGTGGATTTTTTTTTACAGTTCCATGCGATGTTCTTTTAAATACTCCTTCTAGGATTTTCATGCGATTGACACCAAAAGTGGTCAACATGATGCCGAGGCATCGTAGATGATAAATTGCGAAGGGATTTTTGATATCTCCAATGCTGTTCCCATAGCAACGCGTCAAATTTTACTTTTATTTCAGGCATATTTAGGGCTCTTGGCATGCTTAGATTAACCTAAAACTTGGCACACACATTAGAGTTGTCGGCTGTTAAGTGTGCACAAAAAGGTCAGATAAAGGCGTGCCTCTTAAGTGGCTCACTAGCGCCCCCGTTTGTCTAAAATGTCGGGTTCTTTTACCTACAGTCCCCAAATGGGTCAGTAACAACATTAAATAGCCCACTGATATTTACCCACCTGATGCACTTGCCCACCGTGCATAGTTTCCTCCGAGGCATCGTATAGCGGTAAAATAACGTGCGAGGGCCTGCCATTGCTGCTTGCTATGGAGATAATTTTATCTCATTAATAATTCACGCAAAAAACATGATTCACACATGCGTAGACTATTTCACATGCATGAAATCTAATTTACATAAACAAAAACATATATATATTCGCAAAAACGATGTACATACACAAAATAAAAATACATATTCATAAAATACGTTTCACAAACGAAAAAAAATGTTTTAAATTTCGAGTTTATCATGACTGTGAATGTACGAATCGTCTTTTTCGTGTGTGAATTGCTTTGAATTCGTGTGTGTGTGTTTTTGAGACTTTGTTGGCAGCGCGCTCTCTTCACTGTGGGTCACTCGTACTCTTTAGCCAATCAGATGCGAGCTCACCATTCAACCAACCAATCATAACCCGCCAAGAGCGCAGCACTCAAGGAGATCAGCATTGCACACCTTTTGCGCAATCTGGCTCTCCTGACGTATTTCCGGAAAAATCTGAGCGTATTTACTTAGCGCATTTCGTATCTGAGTGTACTAGCAGCAAAATGCTTTCATAAAATTTATTTGAGAGCGATTTATAACTAAAGTTATACAGCGGAAATAAAGTAGTTAAGCTGAACATTGCTGTGTCCAGTTATGTGAGGACTCCTCAAAGTTCAACTCTGTATGAGTTTCCAAATGTTTTTTTGTGGACGAAAAACACGCAGAAAATGGATTCACAACATTCGGCGTGAGCGATTTAACATCACTTCTCATACACGGATCTGCAGTCATTTTAAAAGTGATGATTTGATCGTGCTATTGACCCTTAAAGTGCGTCGCTGGCTTTGAAAGGACGTTGCCTTATCCAGTGAACCAAGTATTGCATTTAGTTTTGTTCAGGTATAAATAATATTGACATGTATATAATAAACTTTATTCAGTGTTGCCTGCACTGCAGGAATGTAAATAATGACTTTACACATTTGCAATGCAGTAATGTATTAAAATATACTGTAAATAACTTTTATTTAGTGTTGCATGCACTGCAGGAATGTAAACATGTAAATATAAATGACTTTGAACATTTGCAATGCAGTAATGAATGTAAATATACTGTAATTAACCTTTATTCAGTGTTGCATGCACTGCAGGAATGTAAACATGTGGCTTTGAACATTTACAATGCAGTAATGTATTTAATACTGTAAATAACTTTCGTACAGTGTTGCATGCACTGCATGAATGTAAAACTAAATGACTTTGAACATTAACATTGCAGTAATGTATGTATGTAATATACTGTAAATAACTACATTAACTTCAGAAATGTAAACATGTAAATATAAATAACTATCAAGCAAACAGATGTGTCAAGGCTGTAGCCAAATAGTTGCAGAGGTTGTAGTTATGGGGCATCTTGATAGCGATTAAGGTTGCGTGTTGTTGCTGCTGGTATGACAGCACACTTCCATACTAAACTCTGCCAAAGCCAAAATCCACCAACGAATTGACATGTGAAATCCTGATAGTGGTGACCGAAGGGGCTACAGCACTGGCAAAGTCCTTAAACGCCTCTGCTACTTGGAGGACTGTGAGGTCAGGCAGCTTACAGGTGACACTCTTTTAAAAGGTATTCCTGAAATGAAAAAAGATAAATTCCTATCATTTTAGTCTGTAAAATCTTTCGCAGTTTTTTATCAAATACTGCTTCTTATTACATGGCATTTGCAATACTTCTAATCGTCTGATGTCCTGAATGTCACACCGCAGCCTCAATCTGGACAGGACTGTTGTTTTGTACATTGTAATGGATTGTTCTGTAATAACCATTCGTATGGACTTTATCTGTTACATAAACATTTTCAGTGAAATGAGCCTGATCTCATACAGTATGTCTTTTGTGAAGTATATATGTGTGTCTGCGTGTGTGTGTGTGTGTGTGTGTGTGTGTGTGTGTGTGTGTGTGTGTGTGTGTGTGTGTAAAATACTACATTGCAAAATTTTTGTATTGTACCTTAATACATCAGCAAGCTTCCTTTCTTTGGGTCTTGCAGACAGAACCTCTGAAAATACACAGAAAACACACAGTGGCCATGTTAACATTAATAAAAATTACAGCAAAGTTTGGAATACTACATTACAGTAAAATGTAGATTAAATAAAAATTACCATTGTTCTAGGTCTGTGTCAGCTCTCAACCGTTTCAGTACAGCTGTGAACTTCACTGATGCCAAGCTCTGAGTAGTGCAACAATGTGCTGTCCCTGCAACACAAGAACAACTGCTTTGTGACAGTATTACACGACGAGAGTCCTTTAATACAATCGGTGAATAAATGACATTAAACAATATCAAGAATTAAGAATCAATGTTATATGTAAACTGATTCTAAATATGACACATGTAAACTCTATTTACTAGGCTACTGTCATGAAACTAAAGCACTTATGAACAGATTTAGCCTGTCTATGCACAGATGTAGAACCCACAAAAACGTCTGCTTAAAATGCATTTTAGCTGTCTTTTGTGTTTTCATATAGACTCAGTTTATGTTGTTTGACTTTCTCATCGACCTGAAACAAGTCGCCCTCACCCTGATCTCTCATGCAGTGACCTGATCCTTACTGAAAAACTACTCATAGTCAGTAACAATCTTATTTCTGTACGTACATTGCAAAAACAAACACTTTATGGCATAACATAAAGACTATACTGTAAGTGTTTACTATTTAACTAAGTAGATAAATAATACAAAGATCAATATTAACCTTGTCAGAAACAGAGACGAGGATTTAGCATGAGATGAGAATACTTAACGTACTCTCAAAGTTGTTGATTTAACTTTAAAAAACACTTCTCCTTCTTACTGTTAGGTAAAACAGTCTGTCTTGCAACACGATTAACGTCATTCACGTTAATCGCGGGAATCTCTTGTAAACAGCGAGTGTAATGTGTGTTATTTTAGCGATATTAAATTATGAAACAATATGAAATAAAGTAATAACTTACACGTATATCCCGCACTTCGTTCGCCATGCTTGGTTGATGACGTGAAGCTTCATTTCAGTTGATTGCGCAAAAGGTGTGCAATGCTAAGCTCCTTGAGTGCTGCGCTCTTGGCGGGTTATGATTGGTTGAATGGTAAGCTTGCATCTGATTGGCTAAAGAGTACGAGTGACCCACGTTGGAGAAGCACGCTGCCACCAAAGTCTCAAAAAACACACACACGAATTCAAAGCAATTCACATACGAAAAAGACGATTCGTACACAGTCATGATAAACTCACAATTTAAAACTTTTCGTACACAGTTCTACATTTGTGAATTGTTTTTTTCGTTTGTGAAACGTATTTTATGAATATGAATTTTTATTTTGTGTATGTACATCGTTTTTTTGCGAATATATATATTTGTGTATGTGAATTAGATTTCATGCATGTGGGGTTGTCTGCGCATGTGTGAGTCATGTTTTTTGCGTGAATTATTTAAGAGATTGATCTATCTCTATAGCTTGCAGCTATATTTAGTTTTATTAGGGCACGAGCACCAAGGAGCAGGCCAGAATGGCCTGCACCGTAGGTGCGAAGCCCTATTGTTTTTGCTCGGATTTATTATTATTTTTTTATTTTTTTTTACGTTTCGGGGCAATTTGGGGGCCTTAAAATACTCAAAAACTCTTGAAAATTGGCAGAGATGTCAGAGTCGTCGGCCATTAGGACACGGCAAAGGCTGGAACTCGGGCGTGGCAAGGGAGCTCTGTAGCGCCCCCTGTAATGCAAAAACAAACATTGGGGCACAGATCGGGCAAAAATGTACGCACATGTACGAGAGTTGGTACGCATATAGATCTCATCGACCCGAACAACTTTCACCCTCTAACATTTTAGCTCCGCCCAACAGGAAGTCGGCTATTTTGGATTGTTTAAAAAATGCATACGGTGAACTTTTAAATACTCCTCCCAGGGGATTCATGGGATTGACACCAAACGTGGTGATCATGATGTCGAGACATTGGACTTGCTAAATTGTGAAGGGATTTTTGATATCTCGAACGGTTCTGCCATGGCGAGCCGACAAAGTTGTGGCGAAATCAGAGAAACAGGAAGTGTCTAATATCTAAGGCAAAAAATGTCTTATTGTAATGACACGCGGGGTGTTTGTTCGTCTGAAGATTCCGATCGCATCGATGTGCCTATTGTGACTCCCGGGTATAGCGCCACCAGCAGGCGCCAGGAAGTGTGTCAGTCACAAAGCTGGATTTTTTTGAAAGTTCCATGCAATGTTCTTTTAAATACTCCTTCTAGGATTTTCATGTGATTGACACCAAAAGTGGTCACCATGATGCCGAGACATTGTAGATGATAAATTGCGAAGGGATTTTTGATATCTCAAACGCTGTTCCCATGGCAACGCGTCAAACTTTACTTTCATTTTAAAGGCATATTTAAGCCTTTCAGTTCCATACAGTTAACTTTTAAATACTCCTTCTAGGATTTTCATGCGACTTACACGAGAAGTGGTCAACATGATGCCGAGACATTGTAGATGATAAATTGCGAAGGGATTTTTGATATCTCAAACGCTGTTCCCATGGCAACCTGTCAAACTTTACTTTCATTTTAAAGGCATATTTAAGCCTTACAGCTGCATGCGGTAAACTTTTAAATACTCCTCCTGAGGAAATAATGTGATTGACTCCAGAAGTGGTCAACATGATGCCGAGACATTGTAGATGCTAAATTGCGAAGGAATTTTTGACATCTCGAACGCTGTTCCCATGGCAACGCGTCAAACTTTACTTTAATGTCAGGCATATTTAAGGCTCTTGGCGTGCTTAGTTGAACTTTAAATTTGGCACACACATCAGAGTTGTCGGCTGTTAAGTGTTGACAAAAAGGTCAGACATAGGTGTGTCTCTTAAGTGGCTCACTAGTGCCCCTGTTTGTCTAAAATGTGGGGTTTCTTTTACCTACAGTCCCCAAATGGCTCAGAAACAACATTAAATAGCCCACTGATATTTACCCACTTGATGCCCTTGCCCACCGTGCATCGTTTTCTCGGACGCACCATGTAGCGGTAAAAAAACGTGCGAGGGCCCGCCATTGCTGCTTGCAGCTATATTTAGGGCCCGAGCACCGAGGAGCAGGCCAGAATGGCCTGCACCGAAAGGTGCGAAGCCCTATTGTTTTTGCTCGGATTATTAGGGCCCGAGCACCGAGGAGCAGGCCAGAATGGCCTGCACCGAAAGGTGCGAAGCCCTATTGTTTTCCTTAGGATTATTATTTATTTTTTTTTTTTATTTTTTTTTAACACTTTTGGCCACTTTGGGTGCCTTAACATACTCGAAAACTCTTGAAATTTGGCACACGCGTCAGAGTCGTCGGCCATCAGGTCTGGGCAAAGGCTGGACCACGGGCGTGGCAAGGGAGCTCTGTAGCGCCCCCTGCAATGCAAAAACAAACATTGGGGCACAGATCGTGCAAACATGTACGCATATGTACGAGAGTTGGTACGCATATAGATCTCATCGACCCGAATAACTTTCGCCCTCTAACATTTAAGCTCCGCCCAACAGGAAGTCAGCTATTTTGGATTGTTTAAAAAATGCATGTGTTGAACTTTTGAATACTCCTCCTAGAGGATGCATGCGATTGACACCAAAAGTGGTGAACATGATGTCGAGACATTGTACTTGCTAAATTGCGAAGGGATTTTTGATATCTCGAACGGTTCTGCCATGGCGAGCCGACAAAGTTGTGGCAAAATCAGAAAAACAGGAAGTGTCTAATAACTAAGGCAAAAAATGTCTTATTGTGATGCCATGCAGGGTGTTTGTTCATCTGAAGATTCTGATCGCATCGATGTGCCTTTTGTGACTCCCGGGTATAGCGCCACCAGCAGGCGCCAGGAAGTGTGTCAGTCACAAAGCTGGATTTTTTTGAAAGTTCCATGCAATGTTCTTTTAAATACTCCTCCTAGGATTTTCATGCGATTGACACGAGAAGTGGTCACCATGATGCCGAGACATTGTAGATGATAAATTGCGAAGGGATTTTTGATATCTCAAACGCTGTTCCCATGGCAACCGTTCAAACTTTACTTTCATTTTAAAGGCATATTTAAGCCTTTCAGTTGCATACAGTTAACTTTTAAATACTCCTTCTAGGATTTTCATGCGATTGACACGAGAAGTGGTCAACATAATGCAAAGACATTGTAGATGATAAATTGCGAAGGAATTTTTGATATCTCGAACGCTGTTCCCATGGCAATGCATCAAACTTTACTTTCATTTTTACACATATTTAAGGCTGACAGTTACATCCTTTAAATACTGCTCGTATGGGATATATGCGATTGACACCAGAAGTGGTCAACATGATGCCGAGACATTGTAGATGATATATTGCGAAGGAATTTTTGACATCTCGAACGCTGTTCCTATGGCAACGCCTCAAACTTTACTTTAATTTCAGGCATGTTTAAGGCTCTTGGCGTGCTTAGTTGAAATTTAAATTTGGCACACACATCAGAGTTTTCGGCTGTTAAGTGTGCACAAAAAGGTCAGATAAAGGCGTGTCTCTTAAGTGGCTCACTAGTGCCCCTGCTTGTCTAAAATGTGGGGTTGTTTTTTACCTACAGTCCCCAAATGGCTCAGAAACAACATTAAATAGCCCACTGATATTTTACCCACTTGATGCACTTGCCCACCGTGCATCGTTTTCTCGGACGCACCATGTAGCGGTAAAAAAACGTGCGAGGGCCCGCCATTGCTGCTTGCAGCTATATTTCTTTTTATTATTATTATTTTATTTTTTTTTTTTCAACACTTTTGGACATTTTGGGGGCCTTAACATACTCGAAAACTCTTGAAATTTGGCACAGACATCAGAGTCGTCCGTGATCGCCGAAAGCCAATGGCTGGAACACGGGCGTGGCACGGGGGCTCTGTAGCGCCCCCTGTAATGCAAAAACAAACAGGAGTGCACAGATCGGGCAAACATGTACGCATATTTACGAAAGTTGGTACGCATATAGATCTCATCGACCCGAACAACTTTCACCCTCTAACATTTTAGCTCCGCCCAACAGGAAGTCGGCTATTTTGGATTGTTTAAAAAATGCATACGGTGAACTTTTAAATACTCCTCCCAGGGGATTCATGGGATTGACACCAAATGTGGTGATCATGATGTCGAGACATTGGACTTGCTAAATTGTGAAGGGATTTTTGATATCTCGAACGGTTCTGCCATGGCGAGCCGACAAAGTTGTGGCGAAATCAGAGAAACAGGAAGTGTCTAATATCTAAGGCAAAAAATGTCTTATTGTAATGACACGCGGGGTGTTTGTTCGTCTGAAGATTCCGATCGCATCGATGTGCCTATTGTGACTCCCGGGTATAGCGCCACCAGCAGGCGCCAGGAAGTGTGTCAGTCACAAAGCTGGATTTTTTTGAAAGTTCCATGCAATGTTCTTTTAAATACTCCTTCTAGGATTTTCATGTGATTGACACCAAAAGTGGTCACCATGATGCCGAGACATTGTAGATGATAAATTGCGAAGGGATTTTTGATATCTCAAACGCTGTTCCCATGGCAACGCGTCAAACTTTACTTTCATTTTAAAGGCATATTTAAGCATTTCAGTTCCATACAGTTAACTTTTAAATACTCCTTCTAGGATTTTCATGCGATTTACACGAGAAGTGGTCAACATGATGCCGAGACATTGTAGATGATAAATTGCGAAGGGATTTTTGATATCTCAAACGCTGTTCCCATGGCAACCTGTCAAACTTTACTTTCATTTTAAAGGCATATTTAAGCCTTACAGCTGCATGCGGTAAACTTTTAAATACTCCTTCTGAGGAAATAATGTGATTGACTCCAGAAGTGGTCAACATGATGCCGAGACATTGTAGATGCTAAATTGCGAAGGAATTTTTGACATCTCGAACGCTGTTCCCATGGCAACGCGTCAAACTTTACTTTAATGTCAGGCATATTTAAGGCTCTTGGCGTGCTTAGTTGAACTTTAAATTTGGCACACACATCAGAGTTGTCGGCTGTTAAGTGTTGACAAAAAGGTCAGACATAGGTGTGTCTCTTAAGTGGCTCACTAGTGCCCCTGTTTGTCTAAAATGTGGGGTTTCTTTTACCTACAGTCCCCAAATGGCTCAGAAACAACATTAAATAGCCCACTGATATTTACCCACTTGATGCCCTTGCCCACCGTGCATCGTTTTCTCGGACGCACCGTGTAGCGGTAAAAAAACGTGCGAGGGCCCGCCATTGCTGCTTGCAGCTATATTTAGGGCCCGAGCACCGAGGAGCAGGCCAGAATGGCCTGCACCGAAAGGTGCGAAGCCCTATTGTTTTTGCTCGAATTTATTATTTTTAGAGCCCGAGCACCGAGGAGCAGGCCAGAATGGCCTGCACCGAAAGGTGCGAAGCCCTATTGTTTTTGCTCGGATTATTAGGGCCCGAGCACCGAGGAGCAGGCCAGAATGGCCTGCACCGAAAGGTGCGAAGCCCTATTGTTTTTGCTCGGATTATTAGGGCCCGAGCACCGAGGAGCAGGCCAGAATGGCCTGCACCGAAAGGTGCGAAGCCCTATTGTTTTTGCTCGGATTATTAGGGCCCGAGCACCGAGGAGCAGGCCAGAATGGCCTGCACCGAAAGGTGCGAAGCCCTATTGTTTTTGCTCGAATTTATTATTATTATTATTATTATTTTTTTTTTTAACACTTTTGGGCATTTTGGGTGCCTTAACATACTCGAAAACTCTTGAAATTTGGCACAGACGTTAGAGTCGTCCGTCATTGCGAACAGACAAAGGCTGGAACACGGGCGTGGCACGGGGGCTCTGTAGCGCCCCCTGTAATGAAAAAAAAAACATTGATGCACAGATCGTGCAAACATGTATGCACATGTACGAGAGTTGGTACACATATAGATCTCATCGACCCGAACAACTTTCGCCCTCTAACATTTTGGCTCCGCCCAACAGGAAGTCCGCCATTTTGGATTGTTTAAAAAATGCATGCGTTGAACTTTTAAATACTCCTCCTAGAGGATGAATGCGATTGACACCAAAAGTGGTGAACATGATGTCGAGACATTGTACTTGCTAAATTGCGAAGGGATTTTTGATATCTCGAACGGTTCCGCCATGGCGAGGCGATGAATTCATGGCGAATTCAGAGAAACAGGAAGTGTCTAATATCTGAGGCAAAAAATATCTTATTGTGATGCCATGCGGGATGTTTGTTCGTCTAAAGATTCCGATCGCATCGATGTGCCTATTGTGACTCCCGGGTATAGCGCCACCACCAGGCGCCAGGAAGTGTGTCAGTCACAAAGGTGATTTTTTTTCACAGTTCCATGCGATGTTCTTTTAAATACTCCTTCTAGGATTTTCATGCGATTGTTACCAAAAGTGGTCAACATGATGCCGAGACATTGTAGATGATAAATTGCGAAGGGATTTTTGATATCTCAAAAGCTGTTCCCATGGCAACACGTCAAACTTTACTTTCATTTTAAAGGCATATTTAAGCCTTTTAGTTGCATGCAGTTAACTTTTAAATACTCGTCCTAGGATTTTCATCCGTTTGACACGAGAAGTGGTCAACATGATTCCGAGACATTGTAGATGATAAATTGCGAAGGAATTTTTGACATCTCGAACGCTGTTCCCATGGCAACGTGTCAAACTTTACTTTAATTTCAGGCATGTTTAAGGCTCTTGGCGTGCTTAGTTGAACTTTAAATTTGGCACACACATGAGAGTTTTCGACTGTTAAGTGTTGACAAAAACGTCAGATAAAGGCGTGTCTATTTAGTGGCTGACTAGCACCCCCGTTTGTCTAAAATATGGGGTTTCTTTTACCTACAGTACCTAAATGGGTCAGTAGCAACATGAAATAGTCCACTGATATTTACCCACTTGATGCACATGCCCACCGTGCATCGTTTTCTCGGACGCACCGTGTAGCGGTAAAAAAACGTGCGAGGGCCCGCCATTGCTGCTTGCAGCTATATTTCTTTTTATTATTATTATTATTATTTTTTTTTTTCAACACTTTTGGACATTTTGGGGGCCTTAACATACTCGAAAACTCTTGAAATTTGGCACAGACATCAGAGTCGTCCGTGATCGCCGAAAGCCAATGGCTGGAACACGGGCGTGGCACGGGGGCTCTGTAGCGCCCCCTGTAATGCAAAAACAAACAGGAGTGCACAGATCGGGCAAACATGTACGCATATTTACGAAAGTTGGTACGCATATAGATCTCATCGACCCGAACAACTTTCGCCCTCTAACATTTTAGCTCCGCCCAACAGGAAGTCCGCCATTTTGGATTGTTTAAAAAATGCATGCGGTGAACTTTTGAATACTCCTCCTAGGGGATTCATGCAAATGACACCAAATGTGGTGATCATGATGTCAAGACATGGGACTTGCTAAATTGCGAAGGGATTTTTGATATCTCGAACGGTGTTGCCATGGCGAAGCGGCAAAGTCATGGTGAAATCAGAGAAACAGGAAGTGTCTAATATCTAAGGCAAAAAATGTCTTATAGTGATGACACGCGGGGTGTTTGTTCGTCTGAAGATTCCGATCGCATCGATGTGCCTATTGTAAGTCTCGGGTATAGCGCCACCACCAGGCGCCAGGAAGTGTTGCAGTCACAAAGGTTGATTTTTTTGACAGTTCCATGTGATGTTCTTTTAAATACTCGTCCTAGAATGTTTATGCGATTGACACCAAAAGTGGTCAACATGATGCCAAGACATAGTAGATGATAAATTGCGAAGGGATTTTTGATATCTCAAACGTTGTTCCCATGACAACGCGTCAAACTTTACTTTCATTTTAAAGGCATATTTAAGCCCATGCAGTGAACTTTTCAATACTCCTTCTAGGATATTCATGCGATTGACACCAAACGTGGTCAACATGATGCCGAGACATTGGAGATGATAAAAAAGTGAAGGGATTTTTGATATCTCAAACGCTGTTCCCATGGCAACGCGTCAAACTTTTTACTTTCATTTTAAAGGCTTATTTAAGCCTGACAGTTGCATGCAATGTTCTTTTTAATACTCCTTCTAGGGAAATAATGCAATTCACACCAGAAGTTGTCAACATGATGCTGAGACATTGTAGACGCTAAATTGCGAAGGAATTTTTGACATCTCTAACGCTGTTCCCATGGCAACGTGTCAAACTTTACTTTTATGTCAGGCATATTTAAGGCTCTTGGTGTGCTTAGATTAACTTTAAATTTGGCACACACATCAGATTTGTCGGCTGTTAAGTGTTGACAAAAACGTCAGATAAAGGCGTGTCTATTTAGTGGCTCACTAGCGCCCCCGTTTGTCTAAAATGTGGGGTTTCTTTTACCTACAGTACCTAAATGGGTCAGTAGCAGCATGATATTTACCCACTTGATGCACTTGCCCACCGTGCATCGTTTTCTCGGAGGCACCGTGTAGCGGTAAACAAACGTGCGAGGGCCCGCCATCGCTGCTTGCAGCTATATTTATTTTTATTTATTTTTATTTTTTTCAACACTTGACCTAATTTGGGTCCCTTAACATACTCGAAAACTCTTGAAATTTGGCACACATGTCAGAGTCCCGTACCACTAGGCTCATGCAAAGGCTGAAACACGGGCGTGGCACTGGGGCTCTGTAGCGCCCCCTGTAATGCAAAAACAAACATTGGGGCACAGATCGGGCAAAAATGTACGCACATGTACGAGAGTTGGTACACATATAGATCTCATCGACCCGAACAACTTTCGCCCTCTAACATTTAAGCTCCGCCCAACAGGAAGTCGGCTATTTTGGATTGTTTAAAAAATGCATGCGGTGAACTTTTGAATACTCCTCCTAGAGGATTCATGGGATTGACACCAAACGTGATGATCAAGATGTTGAGACATTGTACTTGCTAAATTGCGAAGGGATTTTTGATATCTCGAACGGTTCTGCCATGGCGAAGCGACAAAGTCATGGCGAAATCAGAAAAACAGGAAGTGTCTAATATCTAAGGCAAAAAATGTCTTATTGTGATGACATGCGGGGTGTTTGTTCGTCTGAAGATTCCGAACGCATCAATGTGCCTATTGTGAGTCTCGGGTATAGCGCCACCACCAGGCGCCAGGAAGCGTGTCAGTCACAAAGCTGGATTTTTTTGACAGTTCTATCCAATGTTCTTTTAAATACTCCTTCTAGGATATTCATGCGACTGACACCAAAAGTGGTCAACATGATGCCGAGACATTGTAGATGATAAATTGCGAAGGGATTTTTGATATCTCGAACGCTGTTCCCATGGCAACATGTTGAACTTTACTTTCATTTTAAAGGCATATTTAAGCCTTTCAGTTGCATACAGTTAACTTTTAAATACTCCTCCTAGGGTTTTCATGCGATTGGCACGAGAAGTGGTCAACATAATGCAAAGACATTGTAGATGATAAATTGCGAAGGGATTTTTGATATCTCGAACGCTGTTCCCATGGCAATGCATCAAACTTTACTTTCATTTTTACACATATTTAAGGCTGACAGTTACATGCTGTGAACCTTTAAATACTCCTCGTATGGGATTCATGCGATTGACACCAGACGTGGTCAACATGATGCCGAGACATTGTAGATGATAAATTGCGAAGGAATTTTTGACATTTTGAACACTGTTCCCATGGCAATGCGTCAAACTTTACTTTTATTTCAGGCATGTTTAAGGCTCTTGGCGTGCTTAGTTGAGCTTTAAATTTGGCACACACATCAGAGTTTTCGGCTGTTAAGTGTTGACAAAAAGGTCAGACATAGGCGTGTCTCTTAAGTGGCTCACTAGTGCCCCTGTTTGCCTAAAATGTGGGGTTTCTTTTACCTACAGTCCCCAAATGGCTCAGAAACAACATTAAATAGCCCACTGATATTTACCCACTTGATGCCCTTGCCCACCGTGCATCGTTTTCTCGGATGCACAGTGTAGCGGTAAAAAAACGTGCGAGGGCCCGCCATTGCTGCTTGCAGCTATATTTCTTTTTATTATTATTATTATTATTTTTTTTTTTCAACACTTTTGGACATTTTGGGGGCCTTAACATACTCGAAAACTCTTGAAATTTGGCACAGACATCAGAGTCGTCCGTGATCGCCGAAAGCCAAAGGCTGGAACACGGGCGTGGCACGGGGGCTCTGTAGCGCCCCCTGTAATGCAAAAACAAACAGGAGTGCACAGATCGGGCAAACATGTACGCATATTTACGAAAGTTGGTACGCATATAGATCTCATCGACCCGAACAACTTTCGCCCTCTAACATTTTAGCTCCGCCCAACAGGAAGTCCGCCATTTTGGATTGTTTAAAAAATGCATGCGGTGAACTTTTGAATACTCCTCCTAGGGGATTCATGCAAATGACACCAAATGTGGTGATCATGATGTCAAGACATTGGACTTGCTAAATTGCGAAGGGATTTTTGATATCTCGAACGGTGTTGCCATGGCGAAGCGGCAAAGTCATGGTGAAATCAGAGAAACAGGAAGTGTCTAATATCTAAGGCAAAAAATGTCTTATAGTGATGACACGCGGGGTGTTTGTTCGTCTGAAGATTCCGATCGCATCGATGTGCCTATTGTAAGTCTCGGGTATAGCGCCACCACCAGGCGCCAGGAAGTGTTGCAGTCACAAAGGTTGATTTTTTTGACAGTTCCATGTGATGTTCTTTTAAATACTCGTCCTAGAATGTTTATGCGATTGACACCAAAAGTGGTCAACATGATGCCAAGACATAGTAGATGATAAATTGCGAAGGGATTTTTGATATCTCAAACGTTGTTCCCATGACAACGCGTCAAACTTTACTTTCATTTTAAAGGCATATTTAAGCCCATGCAGTGAACTTTTCAATACTCCTTCTAGGATATTCATGCGATTGACACCAAACGTGGTCAACATGATGCCGAGACATTGGAGATGATAAAAAAGTGAAGGGATTTTTGATATCTCAAACGCTGTTCCCATGGCAACGCGTCAAACTTTTTACTTTCATTTTAAAGGCTTATTTAAGCCTGACAGTTGCATGCAATGTTCTTTTTAATACTCCTTCTAGGGAAATAATGCAATTCACACCAGAAGTTGTCAACATGATGCTGAGACATTGTAGACGCTAAATTGCGAAGGAATTTTTGACATCTCTAACGCTGTTCCCATGGCAACGTGTCAAACTTTACTTTTATGTCAGGCATATTTAAGGCTCTTGGTGTGCTTAGATTAACTTTAAATTTGGCACACACATCAGATTTGTCGGCTGTTAAGTGTTGACAAAAACGTCAGATAAAGGCGTGTCTATTTAGTGGCTCACTAGCGCCCCCGTTTGTCTAAAATGTGGGGTTTCTTTTACCTACAGTACCTAAATGGGTCAGTAGCAGCATGATATTTACCCACTTGATGCACTTGCCCACCGTGCATCGTTTTCTCGGAGGCACCGTGTAGCGGTAAACAAACGTGCGAGGGCCCGCCATCGCTGCTTGCAGCTATATTTATTTTTATTTATTTTTATTTTTTTCAACACTTTTGGACATTTTGGGGGCCTTAACATACTCGAAAACTCTTGAAATTTGGCACAGACATCAGAGTCGTCCGTGATCGCCGAAAGCCAAAGGCTGGAACACGGGCGTGGCACGGGGGCTCTGTAGCGCCCCCTGTAATGCAAAAACAAACAGGAGTGCACAGATCGGGCAAACATGTACGCATATTTACGAAAGTTGGTACACATATAGATCTCATCGACCCGAACAACTTTCGCCCTCTAACATTTTAGCTCCGCCCAACAGGAAGTCCGCCATTTTGGATTGTTTAAAAAATGCATGCGGTGAACTTTTGAATACTCCTCCTAGGGGATTCATGCAAATGACACCAAATGTGGTGATCATGATGTCAAGACATTGTACTTGCTAAATTGCGAAGGGATTTTTGATATCTCGAACGGTGTTGCCATGGCGAAGCGGCAAAGTCATGGCGAAATCAGAGAAACAGGAAGTGTCTAATATCTAAGGCAAAAAATGTCTTATAGTGATGACACGCGGGGTGTTTGTTCGTCTGAAGATTCCGATCGCATCGATGTGCCTATTGTAAGTCTCGGGTATAGCGCCACCACCAGGCGCCAGGAAGTGTTGCAGTCACAAAGGTTGATTTTTTTGACAGTTCCATGTGATGTTCTTTTAAATACTCGTCCTAGAATGTTTATGCGATTGACACCAAAAGTGGTCAACATGATGCCAAGACATAGTAGATGATAAATTGCGAAGGGATTTTTGATATCTCAAACGTTGTTCCCATGGCAACATGTTGAACTTTACTTTCATTTTAAAGGCATATTTAAGCCCATGCAGTGAACTTTTAAATACTCCTTCTAGGATATTCATGCGATTGACACCAAACGTGGTCAACATGATGCCGAGACATTGGAGATGATAAAAAAGTGAAGGGATTTTTGATATCTCAAACGCTGTTCCCATGGCAACGCGTCAAACTTTACTTTCATTTTAAAGGCTTATTTAAGCCCGACAGTCGCATGCAATGTTCTTTTTAATACTCCTTCTAGGGAAATAATGCAATTCACACCAGAAGTTGTCAACATGATGCTGAGACATTGTAGACGCTAAATTGCGAAGGAATTTTTGACATCTCTAACGCTGTTCCCATGGCAACGTGTCAAACTTTACTTTTATGTCAGGCATATTTAAGGCTCTTGGCGTGCTTAGATTAACTTTAAATTTGGCACACACATCAGATTTGTCGGCTGTTAAGTGTTGACAAAAAGGTCAGACATAGGCGTGTCTATTTAGTGGCTCACTAGCGCCCCCGTTTGTCTAAAATGTGGGGTTTCTTTTACCTACAGTACCTAAATGGTTCAGTAGCAGCATGATATTTACCCACTTGATGCCCTTGCCCACCGTGCATCGTTTTCTCGGATGCACAGTGTAGCGGTAAACAAACGTGCGAGGGCCCGCCATCGCTGCTTGCAGCTATATTTAGGGCCCGAGCACCGAGGAGCAGGCCAGAATGGCCTGCACCGAAAGGTGCGAAGCCCTATTGGTTTTGCTCGAATTTATTATTAGGGCCCGAGCACCGAGGAGCAGGCCAGAATGGCCTGCACCGAAAAGTGCGAAGCCCTATTGTTTTTGCTCGGATTATTATTTTTTTTATTATTTTTATTTTTATTATTATTATTTTTTTTTAACACTTTTGGGCACTTTGGGTGCCTAAACATACTCGAAAAGTCTTGAAATTTGGCACAGACGTCAGAGTCGTCGGCCATCAGGTCCGGGCAAAGGCTGGACCACGGGCGTGGCAAGGGAGCTCTTTAGCGCCCCCTGTAATGCAAAAACAAACATTGGGGCACAGATCGGGCAAAAATGTACGCACATGTACGAGAGTTGGTACGCATATAGATCTCATCGACCCGAACAACTTTCGCCCTCTAACATTTAAGCTCCGCCCAACAGGAAGTCAGCTATTTTGGATTGTTTAAAAAATGCATGCGTTGAACTTTTGAATACTCCTCCTAGAGGATGCATGCGATTGACACCAAAAGTGGTGAACATGATGTCGAGACATTGGACTTGCTAAATTGCGAAGGGATTTTTGATATCTCGAACGGTTCTGCCATGGCGAGCCGACAAAGTCATGGCGAAATCAGAGAAACAGGAAGTGTCTAATATCTAAGGCAAAAAATGTCTTATTGTGATGACATGCGGGGTGTTTGTTCGTCTGAAGATTCCGATCGCATCGATGTGCCTATTGTGACTCCCGGGTATAGCGCCACCACCAGGCGCCAGGAAGTGTGTCAGTCACAAAGCTGGATTTTTTTAAAAGTTCCATGCAATGTTCTTTTAAATACTCCTTCTAGGATTTTCATGCGATTGAAACCAAAAGTGGTCAACATGATGCCGAGACATTGTAGATGATAAATTGCGAAGGGATTTTTGATATCTCAAACGCTGTTCCCATGGCAACGTGTCAAACTTTACTTTCATTTTAAAGGCATATTTAAGCCTTTCAGTTGACGCCGATGTTCCTTTAAATACTCCTTCTAGGATATTCATGCGATTAACACCAGAAGTGGTCAACATGATGCCGAGACATTGTAGATGATAAATTGCGAAGGGATTTTTGATATCTCAAATGCAGTTCCCATGGCAACGCGTCAAATTTTACTTTCATTTTAAAGGCATATTTAAGCCTTTCTGTTGCATGCAGTTCACTTTTAAATACTCCTTCTACGATTTTCATGGGATTGACATGAGAAGTGGTCAACATGATGCCGAGACATTGTAGATGATAATTGCGAAGGGATTTTTATCTCAAACGCTGTTCTCATGGCAACCTGTCAAACTTTACTTTCATTTTTACACATATTTAAGGCTGACAGTTATATGCTGTGAACCTTTAAATACTCCTTGTATGGGATTCATGCGATTGACACCAGAAGTGGTCAACATGATGCCGAGACATTGTAGATGATAAATCTCGAACGCTGTTCCCATGGCAACGTGTCAAACTTTACTTTGATTTCAGGCTTATTTAAGGCTCTTGGCGTACTTAGATTAACTTTAAATTTGGCTCACACATCAGATTTGTCGGCTGTTAAGTGTTGACAAAAAGGTCAGATAAAGGCGTGTCTCTTAAGTGGCTCACTAGCGCCCCGTTTGTCTAAAATGTGGGGTTTCTTTTACCTACAGTCCCTAAAAGGGTTAGTAACAACATAAAATAGTCCACCGATATTTACCCACTTGATGCACCTGCCCACCGTGCATCGTTTTCTCGGAGGCACCGTGTAGCGGTAAAAAAAACGTGCGAGGGCCCGCCATCGCTGCTTGCAGCTATATTTTTATTATTATTATTTTTATTTTTTTTAACACTTTTGGGCATTTTGGGTGCCTTAACATACTCGAAAACTCTTGAAATTTGGCACACACATCAGAGTCGTCCGTCATTGCAAACGGGCAAAGGCTGGAACACGGGCGTGGCACGGGGGCTCTGTAGCGCCCCCTGTAATGCAAAATAAAACATTGATGCACAGATCGTGCAAACATGTACGCACATGTACGAGAGTTGGTACGCATATAGATCTCATCGACCCGAACAACTTTCGCCCTCTAACATTTAAGCTCCGCCCAACAGGAAGTCAGCTATTTTGGATTGTTTAAAAAATGCATGCGTTGAACTTTTGAATACTCCTCCTAGAGGATGCATGCGATTGACACCAAAAGTGGTGAACATGATGTCGAGACATTGGACTTGCTAAATTGCGAAGGGATTTTTGATATCTCGAACGGTTCTGCCATGGCGAGCCGACAAAGTTGTGGCGAAATCAGAGAAACAGGAAGTGTCTAATATCTAAAGCAAAAAATGTCTTATTGTAATGACACGCGGGGTGTTTGTTCGTCTGAAGATTCCGATCGCATCGATGTGCCTATTGTGAGTCTCGGGTATAGCGCCACCACCAGGCGCCAGGAAGTGTGTCAGTCACAAAGCTGGATTTTTTTGAAAGTTCCATGCAATGTTCTTTTAAATACTCCTTCTAGGATTTTCATGCGATTGACACCAAAAGTGGTCACCATGATGCCGAGACATTGTAGATGATAAATTGCGAAGGGATTTTTGATATCTCAAACGCTGTTCCCATGGCAATGCGTCAAACTTTACTTTCATTTTAAAGGCATATTTAAGCCTTTCAGTTCCATATAGTTAACTTTTAAATACTCCTTCTAGGATTTTCATGCGATTTACACGAGAAGTGGTCAACATGATGCCGAGACATTGTAGATGATAAATTGCGAAGGGATTTTTGATATCTCAAACGCTGTTCCCATGGCAACCTGTCAAACTTTACTTTCATTTTAAAGGCATATTTAAGCCTTTCAGTTCCATATAGTTAACTTTTAAATACTCCTTCTAGGATTTTCATGCGATTGACACGAGAAGTGGTCAACATGATGCCGAGACATTGTAGATGATAAATTGCGAAGGGATTATGATATCT
Source organism: Misgurnus anguillicaudatus (assembly GCF_027580225.2). Taxonomy (NCBI): domain Eukaryota; kingdom Metazoa; phylum Chordata; class Actinopteri; order Cypriniformes; family Cobitidae; genus Misgurnus; species Misgurnus anguillicaudatus. The sequence continues at coordinate 311,236 of NC_073346.2, read as the reverse complement.
CAAACGCTGTTCCCATGGCAATGCATCAAACTTTACTTTCATTTTTACACATATTTAAGGCTGACAGTTACATGCTGTGAACCTTTAAATACTCCTCGTATGGGATTCATGCGATTGACACCAGAAGTGGTCAACATGATGCCGAGACATTGTAGATGATAAATTGCGAAGGAATTTTAGACATCTCGAACGCTGTTCTCATGGCAACGCGTCAAACTTTACTTTAATTTCAGGCATGTTTAAGGCTCTTGGCGTGCTTAGTTGAACTTTAAATTTGGCACACACATCCAGAGATGTATAAAGTACTAGGGACCCAGACTTGAGTAAAAGTACAAGTGCTCTATCAAAAAAGTGAGCACACCACTTAAGTGGAAGTACTGAAGTATTAAACATGTTTTGTACTTAAGTATTGCAAGTAGTTTATTTTAAAATATACTACTCAAGTACTGAAAGTAAAAGTACAAGTATTGTGTAATGTAGTTATTAAAGAAAACAGTCAAAAGTTTGAATATAATATTGTTTATATTATTTCAAATGTTTAAGCTAAAGGACACTCACAATTGCTTTGGCTGTAGCAGGAGTACAAGGACAGGAATGTTCAGATTAATTTAACTAATATGGCAATAGAGAATTCAGAATTAATAAAATATTAGTCGATGTAATGGTAATAGGTAAAGGTACAAGATGTTTCAATGTATTTAGGTTTCCTTCTTTCGCGCACACTCGCCCTTTCTCGCGAATTCTCTCTCTCTATCGGTCTCTCTCGTGCACTTTGGTTCTCTCTTCACTTCACATTTGTCCACAACTGCGGCTCATATTTGTGAGTGAGAGGGAGGGAGGGGTCCGCTCTTCACTATCTCCTATTGGTTTAGACCACAATCTGTGTGTGTTTCTAATGTGTATCACCGCTCCGGCAGTGATAATGTAGGTTTGGAATGATTCGTAACATTTGAGTGTAACGAGTAACTATGCAGCACATAAAAAATGTATTGGAGTAAAAGTATTAAACTCATCGAAAATATGTACTGAAGTAAAAGTGGAAGTAGGAGAAAAAAATAATACTTCAGTAGAGTACAGATACTGCCTATTAGTACTTAAGTACAGTAGTGAAGTAGTTCTACTTCGTTACTATACATCTCTGCACACATCAGAGTTTTCGGCTGTTAAGTGTTGACAAAAAGGTCAGACATAGGCGTGTCTCTTAAGTGGCTCACTAGTGCACCTGTTTGTCTAAAATGTGGGGTTTCTTTTACCTACAGTCCCCAAATGGCTCAGAAACAACATTAAATAGCCCACTGATATTTTACCCACTTGATGCCCTTGCCCACCGTGCATCGTTTTCTCGGACGCACCGTGTAGCGGTAAAAAAACGTGCGAGGGCCCGCCATTGCTGCTTGCAGCTATATTTATTATTATTTTTTTAACACTTTTGGGCATTTTGGGTGCCTTAACATACTCGAAAACTCTTGAAATTTGGCACAGACATTAGAGTCGTCCGTCATTGCGAACAGACAAAGGCTGGAACACAGGCGTGGCACAGGGGCTCTGTAGCGCCCCCTGTAATGAAAAAAAAAACATTGATGCACAGATCGTGCAAACATGTACGCACATGTACGAGAGTTGGTACACATATAGATCTCATCGACCCGAACAACTTTCGCCCTCTAACATTTTGGCTCCGCCCAACAGGAAGTCCGCCATTTTGGATTGTTTAAAAAATGCATGCAGTGAACTTTTGAATACTCCTCCTAGGGGATTCATGCAAATGACACCAAACGTGGTGATCATGATGTCAAGACAGTGGACTTGCTAAATTGCGAAGGGATTTTTGATATCTCGAACGGTGTTGCCATGGCGAAGCGGCAAAGTCATGGCGAAATCAGAGAAACAGGAAGTGTCTAATATCTAAGGCAAAAAATGTCTTATAGTGATGACACGCGAGGTGTTTGTTCGTCTGAAGATTCCGATCGCATCGATGTGCCTATTGTGAGTCTCGGGTATAGCGCCACCACCAGGCGCCAGGAAGTGTTGCAGTCTCAAAGGTTGATTTTTTTGACAGTTCCATGTGATGTTCTTTTAAATACTCCTCATAGAATGTTTATGCGACTGACACCAAAAGTGGTCAACATGATGCCGAGACATTGTAGATGATAAATTGCGAAGGGATTTTTGATATCTCAAACGCTGTTCCCATGGCAACATGTTGAACTTTACTTTCATTTTAAAGGCATATTTAAGCCTTTCAGTTGCATACAGTTAACTTTTAAATACTCCTCCTAGGATTTTCATGCGATTGGCACGAGAAGTGGTCAACATAATGCAAAGACATTGTAGATGATAAATTGCGAAGGGATTTTTGATATCTCGAACGCTGTTCCCATGGCAATGCATCAAACTTTACTTTCATTTTTACACATATTTAAGGCTGACAGTTACATGCTGTGAACCTTTAAATACTCCTCGTATGGGATTCATGCGATTGACACCAGACGTGGTCAACATGATGCCGAGACATTGTAGATGATAAATTGCGAAGGAATTTTTGACATTTTGAACACTGTTCCCATGGCAATGCGTCAAACTTTACTTTAATTTCAGGCATGTTTAAGGCTCTTGGCGTGCTTAGTTGAGCTTTAAATTTGGCACACACATCAGAGTTTTCGGCTGTTAAGTGTTGACAAAAAGGTCAGACATAGGCGTGTCTCTTAAGTGGCTCACTAGTGCCCCTGTTTGCCTAAAATGTGGGGTTTCTTTACCTACAGTCCCCAAATGGCTCAGAAACAACATTAAATAGCCCACTGATATTTTACCCACTTGATGCCCTTGCCCACCGTGCATCGTTTTCTCGGATGCACAGTGTAGCGGTAAAAAAACGTGCGAGGGCCCGCCATTGCTGCTTGCAGCTATATTTAGGGCCCGAGCACACCGGGGTGCGAGGACCCTATTGTTTTTGCTCGGTTTATTATTAGGGCCCGAGCACCGAGGAGCAGGCCAGAATGGCCTGCACCGAAAGGTGCGAAGCCCTATTGTTTTTGCTCGGATTATTATTTTTATTTCTTTTTTTTTTATTATTTTTTTAACACTTTTGGGCATTTTGGGTGCCTTAACATACTCGAAAACTCTTGAAATTTGGCACAGACATTAGAGTCGTCCGTCATTGCGAACAGACAAAGGCTGGAACACAGGCGTGGCACAGGGGCTCTGTAGCGCCCCCTGTAATGAAAAAAAAACATTGATGCACAGATCGTGCAAACATGTACGCACATGTACGAGAGTTGGTACACATATAGATCTCATCGACCCGAACAACTTTCGCCCTCTAACATTTTGGCTCCGCCCAACAGGAAGTCCGCCATTTTGGATTGTTTAAAAAATGCATGCAGTGAACTTTTGAATACTCCTCCTAGGGGATTCATGCAAATGACACCAAACGTGGTGATCATGATGTCAGGACATTGGACTTGCTAAATTGCGAAGGGATTTTTGATATCTCGAACGGTGTTGCCATGGTGAAGCGGCAAAGTCATGGCGAAATCAGAGAAACAGGAAGTGTCTAATATCTAAGGCAAAAAATGTCTTATAGTGATGACACGCGAGGTGTTTGTTCATCTGAAGATTCCGATCGCATCGATGTGCCTATTGTGAGTCTCGGGTATAGCGCCACCACCAGGCGCCAGGAAGTGTTGCAGTCTCAAAGGTTGATTTTTTGACAGTTCCATGTGATGTTCTTTTAAATACTCCTCATAGAATGTTTATGCGATTGACACCAAAAGTGGTCAACATGATGCCATGACATAGTAGATGATAAATTGCGAAGGGATTTTTGATATCTCGAACGTTGTTCCCATGGCAACGCGTCAAACTTTACTTTCATTTTAAATGCATATTTAAGCCCTTAAGTTGCATGCAGTGAACTTTTCAATACTCCTTCTAGAATAATCATGCAATTGACACCAAAAGTGGGCAATATGATGCCAAGACATTGTAGATGATAAATTGCGAAGGGATTTTTGATATCTCGAACGCTGTTCCCATGGCAATGCATCAAACTTTACTTTCATTTTTACACATATTTAAGGCTGACAGTTACATGCTGTGAACCTTTAAATACTCCTCGTATGGGATTCATGCGATTGACCCCAGACGTGGTCAACATGATGCCGAGACATTGTAGATGATAAATTGCGAAGGAATTTTTGACATTTTGAACACTGTTCCCATGGCAATGCGTCAAACTTTACTTTAATTTCAGGCATGTTTAAGGCTCTTGGCGTGCTTAGTTGAGCTTTAAATTTGGCACACACATCAGAGTTTTCGGCTGTTAAGTGTTGACAAAAAGGTCAGACATAGGCGTGTCTCTTAAGTGGCTCACTAGTGCCCCTGTTTGCCTAAAATGTGGGGTTTCTTTACCTACAGTCCCCAAATGGCTCAGAAACAACATTAAATAGCCCACTGATATTTTACCCACTTGATGCACTTGCCCACCGTGCATCGTTTTCTCGGATGCACAGAGTAGCGGTAAAAAAACGTGCGAGGGCCCGCCATTGCTGCTTGCAGCTATATTTATTATTATTTTTTTAACACTTTTGGGCATTTTGGGTGCCTTAACATACTCGAAAACTCTTGAAATTTGGCACAGACGTTAGAGTCGTCCGTCATTGCGAACAGACAAAGGCTGGAACACAGGCGTGGCACAGGGGCTCTGTAGCGCCCCCTGTAATGAAAAAAAAAACATTGATGCACAGATCGTGCAAACATGTACGCACATGTACGAGAGTTGGTACACATATAGATCTCATCGACCCGAACAACTTTCGCCCTCTAACATTTTGGCTCCGCCCAACAGGAAGTCCGCCATTTTGGATTGTTTAAAAAATGCATGCAGTGAACTTTTGAATACTCCTCCTAGGGGATTCATGCAAATGACACCAAACGTGGTGATCATGATGTCAAGACAGTGGACTTGCTAAATTGCGAAGGGATTTTTGATATCTCGAACGGTGTTGCCATGGCGAAGCGGCAAAGTCATGGCGAAATCAGAGAAACAGGAAGTGTCTAATATCTAAGGCAAAAAATGTCTTATAGTGATGACACGCGAGGTGTTTGTTCGTCTGAAGATTCCGATCGCATCGATGTGCCTATTGTGAGTCTCGGGTATAGCGCCACCACCAGGCGCCAGGAAGTGTTGCAGTCTCAAAGGTTGATTTTTTGACAGTTCCATGTGATGTTCTTCTAAATACTCCTCATAGAATGTTTATGCGATTGACACCAAAAGTGGTCAACATGATGCCAAGACATAGTAGATGATAAATTGCGAAGGGATTTTTGATATCTCGAACGTTGTTCCCATGGCAACGCGTCAAACTTTACTTTCATTTTAAATGCATATTTAAGCCCTTAAGTTGCATACAGTGAACTTTTCAATACTCCTTCTAGGATATTCATGCGATTGACACCAAACGTGGTCAACATGGTGCTGAGACATTGTAGATGATAAATTGCGAAGGGATTTTTGACATCTCGAACGCTGTTGCCATGGCAATGCATCAAAGTTTACTATTATTTCAGTAATATTTAAGCCTCTTGGCATGCTTAGATTAACTTCAAATTTGGCACACACATCAGAGTTGTCAACTGTTAAGTGTTGACAAACAGGTCAGACATAGGTGTGCCTCTTAAGTTGCTCACTAGTGCCCCCGTTTGTCCAACTCCTTCTAGGGGATTCATGGGATTGACACCAAACGTGGTAATCATGATGTCGAGACATTGTACTTGCTAAATTGCGAAGGGATTTTTGATATCTCGAACGGTTCTGCCATGGCGAAGCGACAAAGTCATGGCGAAATCAGAGAAACAGGAAGTGTCTTATATCTATGGCAAAAAATATTTTATTGTGATGCCATGCAGGGTGTTTGTTCGTCTGAAGATTCCAATCGCATCGATGTGCCTATTGTAAGTCTCAGGTATAGCGCCACCACCAGGCGTCAGGAAGTGTTGCAGTCACAAAGGTTGATTTTTTTGACAGTTCCATGTGATGTTCTTTTAAATACTCCTTCTAGAATGTTTATGCAATTGACACCAAAAGTGGGCAATATGATGCCAAGACATTGTAGATGATAAATTGCGAAGGGATTTTTGATATCTCGAACGTTGTTCCCATGGCAACATGTTGAACTTTACTTTCATTTTAAAGGCATATTTAAGCCCTTCAGTTGCATGCAGTGAACTTTTCAATACTCCTTCTAGGATATTCATGCGATTGACACCAAACGTGATGACCATGATGCCGAGTCATTGTAGATGATAAATTGCGAAGGGAATTTTGATATCTCAAACGGTGTTCCCATGGCAACATGTCAAACTTTGCTTTCATTTTCCGGCATATTTAAGGCTGACAGTTACATGCAGTGAACTTTTCAATACTCCTTCTAGGATATTCATGCGATTGACACCAAACATGGTCAACATGATGCTGAGACATGGGAGATGATAAAATGCGAAGGGATTTTTGACATCTCGAACGCTGTTGCCATGGCAACGCATAAAAGTTTACTATTATTTCAGGAATATTTAAGCCTCTTGGCATGCTTAGATTAACTTCAAATTTGGCACACATTTTAGAGTTGTCAACTGTTAAGTGTTGACAAACAGGTCAGACAAAGGTGTGCCTCTTAAGTCGCTCACTAGCGCCCCCGTTTGTCCAAAATGTGGGGTTTCTTTTACCTACAGTCCCCAAATGGGTCAGTAACAACATAAATAGTCCACCGATATTTACCCACTTGATGCACTTGCCCACCGTGCATCGTTTTCTCAGAGGCACAGTGTAGCGGTAAAAAAACGTGTGAGGGCCCGCCATCGCTGCTTGCAGCTATATTTATTATTATTATTTTCCAAAATAAATCACATTTTTGAAGGCCTAAACATGCTCAAAAACTCATGAAATTTTGCACACGTGTCAGAAGTGGTGAAAATTTACATGTGGTATAGGCGTCAGAAGCGGGCGTGTAGAAATGGCTCGATAGCGCCACCTGCAAAATTCCAAAAGAACAGCCCCCCCACTACGAAAAACGTACAGATACGAAATTTGGTAGGATCATCTATCACCCCAAGACCTACAAAAAAGTATCTTGGAACTAAGCTCTAAACCCCACAGGAAGTCAGCCATTTTGAATTTTCTCTGTCATTTTTTTACATTTCCAAGCGTCGTACTTTAACGAACTCCTCCCAGAGATTTAATCCGATCATCATCATATTTGGTCAGTATCATCTAACGGCCTTTGCGGTGCTAAATTGTGGAGCTTTTGACTTTTCGTTGGACGGTGTGTCCGTGGCGGCCTGACAAATTTCAGCGTTTTCGCCATGAAACAGGAAGTTGTTCAGGCATACAATGGCCAATCTGCCACACACTTCACATGTTTGATAAGAGTCTTGGCCTGAACACATTTCAATGCCAATATTCAGCTTCAGTCATAGCGCCACCTAGAGGCAGCAGGAAATGCCATGTTTTACGCTGTGACTTACTGCTCTTAGAGATTTAATTAAATCATCATATTTGATCAGACTGATGTTAAGCCCTTTGCGGTGATAAATTCCGAAGATCTTGACTTTTAGTTTAAGGGCGTGTCCGTGGCAGCCTGGCAAAATGTGATATTTCGCCATGAAACAGGAAGCTGTTGTAATTCAGGAATACATTATCCGATCTGCCCCCGACTTCACACGTTTGATAAGGGTCCCGGCCTGAAGACGTCAATATAACAATAATCAGGTACAGTCATAGCGCCACCTGCTGCACACAGGCGGTGTGGCACATCAGTTTCCCTTTGAATATCCACCTATATTTACCCACTTTAATTCATATCCCCCTGGTTCACTGCTTTACTAATGCCATAGGGTAGTGGTGCACATGCGTGCGAGGGCCCTTCCATCGCTGCTTGCAGCTTTAATTATTATTATTTTTCTTCTCCGACTTCAGCGGGACTTTAGAGGGCCTAAACATACTCGAAAACTCATGAAATTTTGCACAGATGTCCAGAGTGATGAAAATTTACATGTGGTGTAGGCGTTGGAATTAGGCGTGGGAAAATGGCTCTATAGCGCCACCTACAAATTTTCAACGAAGCAGCCCTCGGACTGTGTTTAACGTACAATTACGAAATTTGGAAACAGGAAGTTGCTGGAACTCATGCATACAATGTCCGATCTGTCTCAAATTTCACATGATTGCTAAGAGTCCTGACCTGAACACATCTACATAACAATTTTTATTTATAGTCCTAGCGCCACCAGCTGGCAACAGGAAGTGACATGTTTTAGCGCCACTTTCAAATATTCAATGAATCAGCCCTTGGACTGTGTTTAATGTACATGTACGAATTTCGGTATGCTCATGTATTATTACAAGCCCTCCAAAAAAGTATCTTGGAGCAACGCCCTAAACCAAACAGGAAGTCAGCTATTTTGAATTATTTCTCAGATTTGGCTCAGTTTTTCTCATTTCCAGCAGTCATACTTTAACTAACATCATCATCATATTTGGCGAGTCTAATCTTAAGGCCTTTGTGATGCTTAGTTGCGAAGGATTTCAATTCAATTCAATTTTATTTATATAGCGCTTTTCACAAGTGTTAATTGTTGCAAAGCAGCTTTACATGAGAAGATGTAGAGGAGAACACAGAAAATCAATAGATAATATAAGAAGTAGAGAAAGCGGTTAAACCGTACAAGCGAGCATATTAATAATGTAACGTATACAGTAAAGTGCTAAGTTAAGCCAAAGTTGGCTGACTCTCCCTGGGACTAAAAACCCTCTAGGAAAAAAAAACCCAATGGGAAAAAGTCCTAGAAGGACAAAAACCCTTGGGAGGAATTAATATATATTTATATATATATAGAAACGGTAGGGATAGGAGGCGGGTAAGCGAATTAAACTGGTTTAGCCGGTGGTCGTTGGTCGGGCATCGGCTGGTCATCACGTTGAAGGACAGCCAGTGGATCAGTGATGCAATGATCTTCACAGCAACCGGAACTGGGTCTGTTTGTCTCATGGTCGTCATGGTCGAGGATGAGACAGGGAGAGAAAAACAGAATTCTATTAGCGTAGGGGTTGTCGCATGCAATGCAAATGTCAAACATTATAGTGGTTCAAGTCGGCTCGGTTCCAGACAGGCTAACTATTGCGGCAATAGTATATTACCCATATGTGAGTGCTTTGTTCTAGACAAACTAACTACTGCGGGAAATGTACATTTACTGGACATTTTATGTGAATGCTTTGTTAAAGAAGAATGTCTTAAGTTTAGATTTAAATTGATCGACTGTGTCTGATACTCGAACATTATTTGGTAAATCATTCCAGAGCTTAGGGGCTAAGTAGGAAAAGGATCTACCACCTTTAGACACTTTTGATATTCTAGGGATAATTAAGTGACCAGAATTTTGTGAGCGCAGTTTACGTGATGGATTGTATTCTGATAGTAGTTCTTTAATATACGAGGGCGCTAGGCCATTTAAGGCTTTGTAGGTGATTAGTAATATTTTAAATTGTATACGATATTTAACTGGTAGCCAATGTAAAGATGCCAGAATTGGACTGATGTGGTCATACTTTTTAGATCGAGTAAGCACTCTTGCGGCGGCGTTTTGAACCAGCTGTAGCTTGTTTACCTGATTTGCATGGCATCCCCCGAGTAACGAGTTACAATAGTCTATTCTAGAGGTCATAAAAGCATGGATAAGCTTTTCTGCGTCTGATGCAGACAGCCTATGGCGTATTTTTGAGATATTTCTAAGATGGAAGAATGCTGTGCGGCAAAAGTTGGCGATATGACTATCAAAAGATAGATTGCTGTCGAACATTACGCCTAAATTCTTAACCGTGGAAGATGGCACCACCGTGCATCTATGGGCAACATGTAATCTGACATATTATGTTTGTAGCGATTCGGTTCAATAATAAGTATCTCTGTCTTATTGGAGTTTAGCATAAGAAAGTTTTGTGCCATCCAGTCCCTAATATCACTAATGCAGTCTGTTAGCTTAGAAAATTGGTGGGTTTCGCTAGGATGCGACGAGATGTAAAGCTGGGTATCATCCGCATAGCAGTGAAAACTTATGTTATGTTTCCTGATAATGTCTCCTAGAGGTAACATATATAACGAGAATAGGATAGGGCCTAGAACTGATCCCTGAGGTATGCCGTATTTAACGGGGGAGTGATATGATTCTTCCTCATTTACATAAACAAAGTGATATTGATTGGTTAGATACGATCTGAACCAGGCTAACGCCTGACCACTGATGCCAACATAGTTTTCTAGTCTATTGAGTAAGATTGTGTGATCTATTGTGTCAAAGGCTGCACTAAGGTCTAGTAATATAAGGATTGAGATTTCACCACGATCGGATGTTAATAGGAGGTCATTTGTAACTCTGAGCAGCGCTGTCTCTGTGCTATGGTGGGGCCTGAATCCTGATTGGAACTTTTCATATGTATTATTATTTTCTACGAATGTGCGTAGCTGGCTTGCCACTACTTTTTCTAATATTTTACCTGGTCAAGGTTTTGCTTTTTAATGAGCGTTCAAATAACTGCTAGTTTGAAAGCTGTTGGAACGTATCCTAATTCTAGAGATGAGTTAAAGATATTAAGTACCGTGTCTGACACTACATGAAATACCTCTTTTAGTAATTTTGTGGGAACGGGGTCTAGTATACAGGACGATGATTTGGATGACGCTACTAGTTTAGAGAGCTCTTCTATTGTAGTAGGATTAAATGACTCAAGATGTTCGTTTGGTAATCTAGTGGAAAATGTACTATTGGGTAGAGTGGTGGCTGCTTGCGTAGTTTCTATGTTTTCCCTAATAAACATAATTTTGTTAGTAAAGAAGTTCATATTGTGTTGGAGTTTACTACTGGTTTCTGTTTGTTCTTTGTTTCTAGTCAGTTTCGCAACTGTGCTAAATAGAAAACGAGTGTTGTTATGATTTTCTTTAATAAGCGTACTGAGATATGTAGATCTGGCAGTTTTAATAGCCTGTCTGTAGTGTTGAACACTCTCTTTCCATGCTGAACGCCATACCTCTAACTTTGTGCTTCGGTAGTTTCTTTCCATTTTTCTAGCTACTTTTTTAAGGGCTGCAGTATGATGGTCATACCATGGAGCTGGCAGTTTTTCTTTGATTCTCTTTTTTCGAATGGGAGCAACGGCATCCAACGTGCTAGAGCAGACGTTGTT